>NC_134782.1:6872658-6882658 GCF_046742065.1 Oratosquilla oratoria
TATGTATGTATATGAAACGAAAATAAAACAAATAGAGGGAGAGAGATTCACGGTTGTTGGTCCTCGAGTAAATGTGACCCCACCGTGAAGGTTAACCTCCCTCACTTAAGCTCCTTCGGTCTTTGGGCCGAAGAGCCATCTACCCTAAGTGCTACGTGGCGCCACATGATATGTGGCGCCAGAGCGGCCTCTTCATCACCCACTACAATCGCCACCGTACCAGCAATGTTTCTCTCCCGCGCCACAACCGCTTCTGACTCAAGATCCATGCCATTGAAAACTACCACCTCCACCACGACTGCCACATCATCGCCCGGGAGGTTGCTACAACATCAGGCTAACCACCAGCGTTCTCCCTAACTAACCCCAACTTCTACTAATAGTACCATCCTGCACCGTCACTATTACCACTACTACTACTAGCTTCATCACTACTGACACCACCTCTAGCACCACCACTGCCACCACCATTACCACCACTTCAACACAACCACTGCTACCATCACCGCCACCATCAAATCCTCCCCACCACGGCACATTCGTCATACCACCACAATCATCAGCTCTCCGGAACAGGTTTCGCAAGCCGGGCCGGGTGCCCACTCTTCGCCCGTCTACTCTTGCCACTGCCGGGGCCGGGCGGCCGGCCGGCCTGGCGGCAAATTAACGGTGCAGCGGCAACCTGCCATTGGAAAAAAAAAAAAAAAAAGATACCTACAAAAGAAATACTCGTAATAAAGTCGCCGAAGGACGTAGTGGTAAAGTGAAATCTTTAAAACAGAGGTCGGGGTTAAAGAGGGGGTGAGGGTGGCCCACCTCTCTCTCTTTCTCTCTCTCTCTCTCTCATTCTCTCTCTCTCTATATATATATATGTACATATATATATATATGTATGTATATATATATACATATATATATATATATATGTGTGTGTGTGTGTGTGTGTGTGTGTGTGTGTGTGTGTGTGTGTGTGTGTGTGTGTGTATGTGCGTGTGTGTGTGTGTGTGTGTGTGTGTGTGTGTGTGTGTGTGTGTGTGTGTGTGTGTGTGTGTATGTCTTCTTAAAGACTGAATTTGGAAATAAGTGTAGATACATTTCCAAGGGCCTTTTTTCAAGAAGGTTTCGAGGGCTGAGAAAGAATATTTGTTAATTCTGATAGAGGTACGGATGAAAATAGAATAGAAGGAGAGTGGGAGGAAGGGAGAGAAGGAGGGAGGGAGAGAAGGAGGGTCAGTGGGAAAGGGAGAGTGAGGAAATTAGGTAAAGGAGGTAAGGAAAGAGGAGTGAAGGAGGGAGAGTGGGAAGGATGGAGAGAAAGAAAAAGAGAGGGAGAGTGGGGGTGAGGGAGGGAGAGTAGGAGGGAAGGAGTGAAAGACTTAGCGTAGGAAGGACAGTGGGAAGAAGGCAAGGGAAGACGAAGGAGGAATGGGAAGGAAGAAGGTAAAGACGAAAGGAGGGAGAGTGGGAGGGAAGGATGGAGGGAGAGTGGGATGGAAATATGCAGGGAAAAGACGGCGGGAGGGAAGGATGGAGGGAGAGTGGAAGGGAAGGATGGAGAGTAAGACGAAGGGAGGGAGAGTGAGAGGGAAGGATGGAGGGAGAGTTTGGGGGAAAGATGGAGAGAAAGACGAAGGGAGGGAGAGTGGGAAGGAAGGATGGAGGGAAAGACGAAGGGAGGGAGAGTGGGAAGGAAGGATGGAGGGAAAGACGAAGGGAGGGAGAGTGGGAAGGAAGGATGGAGGGAGAGTGGGAGGGAAGGATGGAGGGAGAGTGGGATGGAAATATGGTGGGAAAGACGAAGGGAGGGAGAGTGGGAGGAAAGTGGGGGGGAAGGATGGAGGGAAAGACGAAGGGAGGGAGAGTGGGAAGGAAGGATGGAGGGAGACTGGGAAGGAAGGATGGAGGGAGAGTGGGAAGGAAGGATGGAGGGAGACTGGGAAGGAAGGATGGAGGGAGAGTGGGAGGGAAGGATGGAGGGAGAGTGGGGGGAAGGATGGAGGGCAAGACGACGGGAGGGAAGGATGGAGGGAGAGTGGAAGAGAAAGATGGAGGGAAAGACGAAGGGAGGGAGAGTGGGAGGTAGAGAGGGGGGAAGGATGGAGAGAAAGACGAAGGGAGGGAGAGTGGGAAGGAAGGATGGAGGGAAAGACGAAGGGAGGGAGAGTGGGGGAAGGATGGAGGGAGAGTGGGAGGGAAATATGAAGGGAAAGACAAAGGGAGGGAGAGTGAGAAGGAAGGATGGAGAGGGAGTGGAAGGGAAGGATGGAGGGAAAGACGAAGGAAGGGAAGGAGGTGGAACCAATTCCTTGTGAACCCGAGGAGGCGGGGACACTCAGTGACTGCCCACACAATCGCATCGTCATCGTTGTAGGCGCAACCTTGGCGCCTATGGAGCTCTCTATCCGTCCGACTACACCACAGTCTGACCCTGATTTGGCGCCAGTTTGGCGAAGAAAAAAATCGGTGAAACACCTATTGCCAAATTAAACTAACCAAGACCTTCTTTCAATGTAATCATTTAAACATTTTTCTTCTGCTAAAAGTGTTAGATAAAAGAAATAAAAAATATGGAAAACATATATATAAGAAATTAAGTACCCAGGATTGCTAGCATGTGGAAATGTTACTTTTTGAACACGCACTTTTGTTCATCTGAAGTAGGTACACTGTCTTTGGGGAACTGAACCTGACATAAGGCTCACCAATGGCGGGAATGACTGGCGGAAATGGCGACAAATGAACATCGATACTGCAAACTGGTGCGTAACCTCTATATATCTATCTATTTGTCTGTCTATCTTGATCTATTTCACACACATATAAGTACACAAATCTATTTATCTATCTTTATATATATTACACTCACGCAGAGAGAGTGAGGATAGATAGAGAGAGAATTGGACGACAAGAGAGAGAAGGGAACAAGAAGAGAGAAAGAGAGGGGGGGTCGAGTTCGCGGAAAGGTATGCGAGGCTAGAAAAAAATTGTCGCAGGGGGAGGGGAGGAGAAGGAGGAGGGCGATTGCCAAATAGAGCGAAGGGACAAGAGGTGTGACTGCACGGAAGCACTGGCATCGGGATCACACACACACACACACACACACACACACACACACACACACACACACACACACACACACACACACACACACACACACACACACACACACACACACACACACACACACACACACACACACACACACACACACACACACACACACACACACACACACACACACACACACACACACACATACACACACACACATACACACACACATACACACACACATACACACACACACACACACACACACACACACACATACGCGCACATACACACACACGCACACACTCGGTGGCGCGGTTGGTAGAGTCTCAGACTGTCAGCACGGGGGTGACGGCGGTACCTGGTTCGAATCCTGCCCAGAGCTGAAATTATTTCAGTATCGCTGCGCTTCGAGTCGTTACTCCAACTCTCGTGGGCGGGGAGTTGGGTGTGTGTGTGTGTAAGGTCATAGCATTACCCATAGATCGGTCATACGAGCTCTGAGCTCTCTTCTGGGAGGAAAATAGCTGTCGATCACGAGTCCAACACGTGATCCAAAAGACCAAGGTAAATACACACACACACACACACACACACACACACACACACACACACACACACACACACACACACACACACACACACACACACACACACACACACACACCTGCACACGGGCTCGAAGGAAGGAGTGGGCCGGCTGGCGTGACCTACTATTTCCGGAGAGAGAGAGAGAGAGAGAGAGAGAGAGAGGAAAGACAGAGGAGGGATAAATTTTTGTTGTTATGGACTGTATTTCCAGCGCTTCTATCCTTGTGTACATCTCGAGCCGCTGTCGTGCATTGAGAAAGAGTCAGGCAGAAAGAGTATTAGAGACAGAGAAGAAAGAGAGAGAGAGAGAGAGAGAGAGAGGAATAGAAAGAGAGAGACAGAAAGGAAAATCAGAGAGAGAAAGGGAGAGAGAGAGAGAAACAGGAAGAGATAACAAAGAGAGAGAGAGAGAGAGAGAGAGAGAGAGAGAGAGAGAGAGCAATGCGCACCCGTGAAGAATGAATGAAGACCCGACTTGGTAACGCTGTCAGTCATTAAGGCTCGCAGGCTGCAATCAGGTGTTTTGACTTCGCTTTGGAACGAGATGAAAATGATGAGATTTTAGATGCTTACATGCTAGATGGGGTGCTTCTGGGCCCTCACCGTTGTGTCTGAGATTAGGTTATGTTTAGATGTGTAAAGATGCCTTTGAACTACTCTTTATGCTTACCAAGACTCTACGTTTCTTTTTCTTTTTCCTTCGTTATTTTATTATTTCTTTTCTTTTCTTTCCTTCTTAATCTCTCCTCATTCTTACCTTTTTTTCTGTCTTCCATTTTCCTCTATTTTCTCTCCTTTTCTTTTTTCTTTTCCTTTCTTCCTTTCAACTTTCTTTTGTCTTTTTATCTTACGGGTTTCTTCTGTTCGTCTGAAGAAAATCAAGAAAAACACTTTTCTTCGCAGACACCTCGACTTTGTGGAAGAACCTGGATGAAGAAAATGTCTTTGGAGACATCATGTATTCATTTAAAGCCTAGTTTGATTAATGTTGGTATAAGGACGGAACCCTACGCGCGTAGCCATTGTATTATATGATTTATTACCATGAGGATCCTCGCTGGCCTAGTGGATTAGAGCGTCGCTTCTTGTGGTGGAGGTTCGAGGTGACAACAGTTCGAATTCTCCCGACAGTGAGTTGGACCAAGGTTATAGTTCATTGAATTCCACGCTACAAAGTCCTTTGTAAGGGGCATCATCCTAGCCTCCTGAGAGGGGGATTTCGTGACGTTAAACCGAATCACTATGAGATAAAACAACACATACACAAACACAAAATTTGAGGTCAAAATTTATTATTGGAAACGCAATGACGGGTCTCTTCGAGCATATTTTGTATCTTGTATGCTACAACTATGTAAATACAACTAATTAAATGCATACACGTATACACACACACGTGTATATATATATATATATATATATATATATATAATTGTGTGTGTGTGTGTGTGTGTGTGTGTGTGTGTGTGTGTGTGTGTATCTGTGCGTGTGTGTGTGTATGCATAAACACGCGGTTCTTGAAAACTGGAAAGAGCCACAAAGGCTCCCCCAAGTCTTCAGAGTCGGTCTTACAGAACTTTGATTATTCCAAGTGTCTTGACGATGGCCCTCGACCAGACTCACGCTCCCGAGGTGAGACACATCGAGGCGCTTAAGTCCCGGACTTCAGAAGTGTCCTTCAGGAGTCCCGAGAGTCACTTAAGTGGCTTTCAGGTGTATCCAAGAGTCATAGGTTTGAGTTCTTCGTTTTTTTTTTTTTTTTTTTTTTTTTTTTTTTTGCGAAAGCTGAGAGGGTCAAGGGTCACAATTGATGGAAAAACTGACTTTTTAACGAAAGTTCGTTACTTTATTTTAGTTTCGTTCACGTATCCACAGAGGCTGACGTACCAAGAAAAAGGCGCTTTTGAACTTGAGTGACCCACAAGGAAAACGATGAGAAATAAAGTATATCACATATTTCTACAAACTGGGCTGTGACAACAAAGGAAATAGATACAGAGTTATTAGAACCTTTCAAACTCTCTGACATTTTAAAACTATTTTTTTTTTTTTTTTTTTTTTTTGTTAAGGAAGACGTCTTTCATGAGGAAACTCCAGGAAATTGGAAGCTCATAATTTCCGATTTTCTTTTGCCATTGTAGTCCAACCCGTTTTAGCTCCGAGGACGAAGAAGAATTTGCGCGTTTGCATTCGATGAGGAAAATTCGACCTTCCCCCAATCCCCCACCCCCTGTTGTCATGGCGACAGTCCCCAAGCTTAATAGAATCGCCTGGCACCGGTCGGAAAGGAGATGTCTAGGGAGCCTCATCTTATCTATCTATATTTCTCTTTCTCTGTCTCCTCTCTCTCTCCTCTCTCTCTCTCTCTCTCTCTCTCTCTCTCTCTCTCTCTCTCTCTCTCTCTCTCTCTCTCTCTCTCTCCAGTTGTTTTATTGTTTTTATGTAGTGTTTCTAGTTGCAAAAGTCACCTTCATATCTCTCTCTCTCTCTCTCTCTCTCTCTCTCTCTCTCTCTCTCTCTCTCTCTCTCTCTCTCTCTCTCTCTCTCTCTCTCTCTTTCTCTCTCTCTTTCTCTCTCTCTCTTTCTCTCTTTCTCTCTCTCTCCTCTCTCTCTTCATATTTTCTTGTATTTATGTAGTGTTTCTGATTTCAAAAGTCACAACCATCTCTCTCTCTCTCTCTCTCCTCTCTCTCTCCTCTCTCTCTCTCTCTCTCTCTCTCTCTCTCTCTCTCTCTCTCTCTCTCTCTCCAGTTGTCTTTTGTGCTTATGTAGAGTTTCTATTTTCAAAAATCACCTTCTCTCTCTCTCTCTTTCTCTCTTTCTCTCTCTCTCCTCTCTCTCTTCATATTTTCTTGTATTTATGTAGTGTTTCTGATTTCAAAAGTCACAACCATCTCTCTCTCTCTCTCTCTCTCTCTCTCTCTCTCTCTCTCTCTCTCTCTCTCTCTCACTCTCTCTCTCTCTCTCAGTCACTCTCTCTCTCTCTCTCTCTCTCTCTCTCTCTCTCTCTCTCTCTCTCTCTCTCTCTCTCTCTCTCTCTCTCTCTCTCTCAGTCCCTCTCTCTCTCTCTCTCAGTCCCTCTCTCTCTCTCTCTCTCTATCTATCTTTCTCTCTCTCTCTCTCTCTCTCTCTCTCTCTCTCTCTCTCTCTCTCTCGCTCTCTCTCTCAGTCCCTCTCTCTCTCTCAGTCCCTCTTTCTCTCTCTCTCTCTATCTATCTTTCTCTCTCTCGCTCTCTCTCTCTCTTTTTCTTTTTCTTCTTCTTCTTCTTACCCCGTCTCTCCATTTTTCTTGTATTTATGTAGTGTCTGTGAATTCGAAAGTCACCTTTATTTCTCTTTTTCTATCCCTGTCTCTGTCTCTCTTTTTCTCTCTGTTTTGTTTTTATTTAGTGTTTGCAAGTCCAAAATTCTTCTTGTCCATGAGTCCTGGCACCCACGAACGTTGTATTCTCCCTATTTCAATTTACTCTCCCAGTGAAATAAAGACATTTAGATGAATACATAAGTAAACAGAATTCCTTTCGACCTCCTGAAATTCTTTCACGTTCCCTTCACTCACCCACAACCCTCCTCGAGTAGGTCTTCTAGTATGAAAATACTAAAAACATTCTGGAAAACATTCTCCATCATCATCATACCCTTTCGAGCCAAGACTTCCTAACACCCCAGTTTAAGACCTTCATCTTTGTTCTTGCAAGAGAACAGGGAGGTTTAAAACCCTGTCTACACTTCATAAAGAACCCCTTGGTTGTAGCTATTACTGGTTGGGAGAGGGCTTAGGTTTAACACCTCCTGGTGTTAAAAAAGCCCATAAAACTGATGGGGGTGACTTGACCTCCGACTCTGCCCGGAGATCCTCTTCCACATTCATTTAAGCCGCAAACACAGATCACCATCAATAGGCTTCTGAAAGACCAGGCAGTGGAGCAATTTCTTTTCATACCCACGTCAAAGAATAGTCATTAAATGTAGGTAAACCTGAGAATTTGAATATATCCTGACAGGCCAGCTAGGCAGTGAAGCAATTTCTTTTCATACCCTTGTCAAAGAATAGTCATTAAAAGTAGGTAAACCTGAGAATTTGAATATAAAATGGAACTCGTTTGAGGTCTTGATTAACATATGATTTAGACGTGGATCGATAAACACTGAATATTCAAAAGACGCTCCAGAAAAAAATAGATAATTCCTTAAAAAATATGCCAGAAGCCTATGCAACGCACCCCAATTGACTTAAAAGACACATTAGAAACGAAACGTCTCAAGAGAAGCCTAAAAGACTCTGTCTACGTAGAGGGATGATCGAGAGTTGAAAATCGTGATCAATGAACATAAACTCTGGATCGTGTCAAGTCATAAAAAACAAGCGAACGAGGTCCAACAGAGAGGAATACTAAGGAATCTACATACCTCAAGGATGTTCTAAAAAAAATAAAGAACTTGATTAGATGAAAATTTGCATCGAGTTTATTTACATGTTCCTACATATATCATGTATGTTCGTATGTATGCATGTATACGTCTATATACGTACTGTACTATGTACTGTATATATCTGACTATATTTGTGTGCTATGTAAGTTTGTTTGTATACATCTATGCATGTATGTATATATATGTATGTACAGTATGTATGTATGTATGCATGTATATGCATGCGTATGCATTTGTATGTATAAACATGTATGCATATACATACGTACGTGTAGATGCATGTATATATCTCTGTATGTATGTATGTATCTTATATATGTATAAATGTATATAAATAACATTTCAAAGATTTTCTGCTGCGTGCGAGTTCGTGAATCATCCCTAACCTAACCATACCCCACCTAACTTTAACCCTTAACCCTAACCAAAATATATATTTTTAAATGAAACACAGTTATCCAGGTACCTGGAGTGATAGGGTATCAGAATATATATGGTTATGGGGGTCTATCTGAAAAACCCTAGTTGGAGTTCGTGAACATACAAACAAATAAACAAACAAACAAATTGACAGACAAATGAAAGATAGTAAGCCAAGTACCTTGGGTTATAAGGTTTCAGATTATATATGGTTATAGGGGTCTATCTGCAAAAATCTAGAAGAGGTTCGTGAATAATCTCTGACCTAACCATACATACATACATACATATACCAAGGCTTTTTCCCCCTCACAAGGGAGGTAGCCAAAAAGGAAAAGGCATAAAATCATTCCCACCCATTCCATCCCTGAATACACTCCACACCCCTCCACCCTCCCTCCCATCTTAGCACCTCCTGGATGATCGGGATCCACGAGGGTATTCGCTCCTTTTCTCTCCGTGACCAAGGCGTGGCACTAGCCGCCTCGTTACCCGGAGTCTGTTCGAACAGATTTCTTAAGCTTTCGAGTTTTTTTCTTAAGCTCTCGTGTATTTTTCAAGTCGAATCTTTTGCCCAGTGGAGTGGATCGGGATCCACGACGGTAATCGGTCCTTCTATATCTGTCGTACCTTTGGAATGTCATTGCCATGACCCTGCTCAAACAGATTTCTAATACATTCCAGTATTTTCTCATTATTCTTTATGTCTTTTTCCAATCGATATTTAATGTGGTGGATCGGGATCCACGAGGGTAATCGCTCCTCTTTCTTCTCTGCCTTTGAGAGATCATTAGTATGGGTCAGCTCAAATAAGTATCTAATACTCTGCAGTATCTTCTCATTACTTTCGATTGTTTTTTCGAATCGAGTTTCAATAAAGTGGATCGGGATCCACGATGCCAATCGATCCACTTTCCTCCTTGGCTTTGGGAGGTTATAATTATGGTTCTGCCAGAATAAAAATCTAATACTTTCTATTGTTTCGTCGTCCTTTGCCCTCTCATTTTGGAACCGAATCTGTTTCCAATGTAGATGGATCGGGATCCACGAGGGTAATCTTACCCTCTCCTTCCGCTGTGACTCTAAAAAGTCACTACGCTGATTCTGCTCAAATAAACTTACAATACTTAGCACTATTTCCTCTATTTCTGAGCTTTCATTTTCAAAACGTTTCTGTTTGGCAGGGAAATGGATCTAGATCCAGGATGATAATCTCTCCTTTTCTTTCCATGGCTACGGCTGGATAACCTCATCACCCTAAATCTGTTCGAACAATACTTTAATACTTTCCAATACATCGTCACTACTTTCCTTTCCTTTTTCAAACTGAATGTGCTTGGCTACAAGGCAGACTCCGTCACTCTTGTTTTGAGAGCAAAAGTCAAAATTTTGACTTTTCAGAACTAGAAAGGATTTTGAGAGCTGATGCCTACGAATCACTGGCCTTAGAAGACAAACTTCTTTGAGTGAGTTTTGTTTCTTTCGATTTACAGTCGAAAGGAAA
>NC_134782.1:6887658-6895158 GCF_046742065.1 Oratosquilla oratoria
GTTTCTCCCGGTGACTGGTTGTGGAGAATTATGATTATTTTTCCAGATAAGGGTATTATTTTCTCCATCTTCCTCTCGTCGTTTCTTTGGTACACTTGTACCCTTGTGTGGACATTTGTCCAACCCGGAGGACCATTGGCGCATGGGTTCCTCAATTTTGGGGTTCAATGATCCTTGAAGAGTGTTGCTGGAGTCGAAAGATAAACGAGAAAAAAGAAAAGAAGAAAACAGAAAAAAAATGAATCCCGGAAAATGTGCCCGACGATAATTGTCTCAGTGCAAGACCATCTCGTCAGCGCTTTGAGTCATCGCCTCCAGTTTTTGAGCTGATGAGATGTCTTGGGTCGTGACAGCATCCTCCTGTCGGTGGCCACGACAGTTGCCAAGGCCATCGCTGCTCAGAGAGGAAGAGTTTGTGAGAAGGTCTCCCGGAAGGAGCTCTTTGTGAGTTCGCAGACCAAGAGTGGCTGCACCTTTCAGTTTAGCGGACAAACGAAAAACATTACGTACCAGATGTCTCTCTCTCTCTCTCTTTCTTTCTCTTTCTCATCCTCTCATCATCTCTCACGTCATTTCTCTCCCTCTCTCTCATCATCTCTCTCGTCATTTCTCTCCCTCTCTCTCTTTCTCTCATTCTCTCTTATCCTCTCTCTCTCTCTCTCTCTCTCTCTCTCTCTCTCTCTCTCTCTTATCCTATCTCTATCTCTCTCTGTCTCTCTCTCAGACACACACACACACACACAGACACACACACACACACACACACACACACACACACACACACACACACACACACACACACACACACACACACACACACACACACACACACACACACACACACACACACATACACACACACACATCCTCTCTATCTCTACTGGCTCGTCCACAATATTTTTATATATATTTGGGTTGTCGCTAAGGGATTCCATATAGCTGAAAATAAAACTCCTCTCTATCTCTCTCTCTCTCTCTCTCTCTCTCTCTCTCTCTCTCTCTCTCTCTCTCTCTCTCTCTCTCTCTCTCTCTCTCTCTCTCTCTCTCTCTCTCTCTCTCTCTCTCTCTCTCTCTCTCTCTCTCTCTCTCTCTCTCTCTCTCTCTCTCTCTCTCTCTCTCTCTCTCTCTCTCTCTCTCTCTCTCTCTCTCTCTCTCTCTCTCTCTCTCTCTCTCTCTCTCTCTCTCTCTCTGTCTCTCTCTCCTCACCTGGCATCGGAGATGCGACAGTGAGGAGTCCGGTTGAAGGGCGGGTCGAGGTCGCCACAACCACAGCCAGCCGCCGCCATCCGCCGCCGCCGCAACCTACAACAACACCGCCCTTAGTAACAAGCGGGTCCGCCTGGTTTGGTAACAAGGTTGCACATCTGCCTTACGAAAGCTGACGAGGTGGACATTCCTCCAGCTTTCATTGCAGGACGTTGAGTTCCATAGAAACGAGGTTCTTGAACAATGCGAATCCATGAAGTGATTTTCTTTCTAATACAATTCTTATTGAACTCGAAAACCAAACTAAAGTGAGGAGTCTACGCCGGGAGAAGCTAAGTAGATGAGGCCGAAGCCGTCACCTTTGCCCTATGATGCGCTCTAAGGAGTGTTGGGGGGCAGGTAACAGTCGCTGCTTGGAATCAGAGAAAAGTGCGGGATTCGAACCCCCAGCTAAGTGAATGCGAGGCCCGATAACGAGATTATAGGAAGAAATCAGGGAAAGAATTAAGGGACGTCTTGACATTGCTCAGCGTTTCGGTCTGTTGAGTTCTCGTCAGGTGACCCATAGCACAGTGAATTGTTGCTATTGGCGTCACCGTCTAGCGATCTCGGACTTGAACAACGCCTTTGTTACGGTTGACGGAAGAGCACTCGAGAAGCTTCTTAGGATGCAAAGTGTGCTCAAAGGAACGGGTCTCTTTTGTTGTCTTGTATTTGAGCGTCTTGGCTTAGGCTAAGAAAGGAGGCGATGGTTCATCTGTCATCATCGTGATTCGTTTTGAGTCAGCCGTAGTCCAATTCCCTTCAGCGCTGAAAAGGACCGGTCTCGGCCGATGGCGGCCTTCAGTCAAGGCATTCCTGAAGGATTCGGGCCAAAAAAGACCTTCAGCAGGGTCACTGAGCTTCACTGATTACAAACCCGCAGCCCCACAGTAGTCGGCAACGACCCATAGGCACTTTCATAGATCTCTTTGGGTTGTATTAAATAAAACCTGCCAGGCCGGAAAGGCCAGATGACTGCTGGGTGTCTGCCTGAAAGCTTGCCATGCGCGCGCACGCACACACACACACACACACACACACACACACACACACACACACACACACACACACACACACATACATACACATACACACACACATACACATAAATACACACACATACACACAAATACTCACAAATACGCACACATACACACAAATACACTCATACACACAGAAACAACATTCTGATTTCGATCGTCGCCCAAGGCTGAAAAGATTCACAGCACTGCAATCTGTTACCCTGCTCTGTTGGGCAAGGAATTATGTGTGTGTGTGTGTGTGTGTGTGTGTGTGTGTGTGTGTGTGTGTGTGTGTGTGTGTGTGTGTGTGTGTGTGTATGTGTGTGTGCGTGTGTGTGTGAGAGAGAGAGAGAGAGAGAGAGAGAGATCATATACCGGGCCACATACAAGTTCTGAGCTCTTATCCAACGGATCCAACACGTGGTCCAAGACCATAGTGATGGTGCTGATAATGGTAATGAATCACACGCACGCGCGCGCGCACACACACACGTATACACACACACACACACACACACACACACACACACACACACACACACACACACACACATGCACGCACAAACACACACGAGCACAAACACACACACGCACAAACATGCACACATGCATACACACGAATTCATGTGAAGGTTATACTGTGAACGGTACTTTCATGTAAACTGTGCATCAGAGTTACATAAGACAAGGAAAATTTTCAGACGACGTTGGGGAGCGGGCAAAGACGCAACAACTGAATCCTCGGTTGTAGTAGTTGATGTCAGGTTCATGTGATGTTGATATCACGTTATATTAAGGCACCCTAAACTGTGTTGGGTCATCAGAGGTCACCCTGTATGACAAGGTCGTATGTTATGGCCAGACCTTTTTAAATGAAAGTAAGGCCTACAGTAGTTTTCGTGGCTGGTACGATTTTTTATTTTATCTATTTATCTATTTATTTATTTCTATCCGTAATTTTTTATTCATTTGGTTTTTTTTTTCTTATTGATCTATTTATTCTTTTACTTATTTATTTATTTTCATTTATTTATCTATTTATTTTTCCATTCTTTTTTCGTTTATCTGTTTATTTATATATTTACTCATTGATTTATTTTGTAAATAAATTTTGGTTTATGGATGATCTCTATACGAAAAGGGGTCTGAAATGGTATAAACTAGAAATACAAAAATCATTATAGTAGTAGGAGAATCAAGGAAGACTTCACATGATTTGAGACAATAAGAGAGAAGGAAGTCGAAATCATAGACGAGGGAATTGCGAAGAAGCAATAAGGAAAGTTTAGAATAAAAATGTTGGTTAATTCGCTTGAGATATTTGAGATATGGAGTTATTGAGGTAAGAATAAGGTTTCATGAGTAAAGTGTATGGGTTGGTAGCAATGATCAAGTGGATGACGGAAGTGTCCAAAAGGTGAGAGAGCAAAGGTAAAGGGATTGTAGAGAGATAGATAGAGAGAGAGAGAGAGAGGCTCTTAAACACTCGTCATCGGTGGAAGCTCCCATGCAGCTACCCTTCCCATCCCAAACAAATCTTGGCAGGATCGGTCGACCTACCCCTCCAACCTTTAGACCTTCTGTGGGCCTCCCCCTCCTTCGTCTCCTCCTTCGAGGGTCGCCTCCTGTGATGATACACCAGTGAGTGGGATCAAGTTTGGCCAATGACTTGTATCTGAAGGAGGGAAATGAATAGCATTCGATCTATATGGACTTGGAAGAGGCGTACGACACAGTGGAACGAAAAGTGTGGTGCACCCGTATTGGACCGCATGTTAGGAGGGTTAATGGGGTTAATGCAAGTTCGATGTACAATACTTAGTACATTTGTACTACAAGGACCGTGAGGTCTTGGCTTGGCAGACCCACACATCTGAATTCCCTAAAGGGTCTCGATGGTCACAATGTGTTTGTTGTATTCTCCAGTTCTATCGGTCCTCGACACTAAGTATTACATCACCCTGAGCTTAACATAGCGCTTAGTCAGGTGACGCTTAAGGTGGTATCACACTGGGATGTTTTCTTCCAACCTCCAATTAATCGGCGGTACCGCCCACCTGCAGCACTTTTTCCGCCGTAAAATCTATGGCAAGCTATTTGTTTTTGTTTTCGACAATTTATATAGAATGTCATTTGACATCCTGGAGGAAAATTATTTATCTCCCATATCAGATACCTTCCCGAAAGCTGTGGGAGTCTGTTTCAACAGTCGGAGTTAAAATAGGCCAGTGTGATGCCCCCTTAGTCAGTGAGTCTCTGTCGACATTGAAATCCCCTGTCCAAGTGTGAGAAGACCATTATGGATCTCATTAAGCGAATGAGATGCAAGATACAAGAATAAAGTGGCGACGGGTGGCGAAATGGCATCAGATGGAAAATGAATTGGAGGTAAAGCTGAAAGCATGTATGCCAGTTCCGTTAGACGTGTTTCAATGCGCCATATGGTAATAGTGTGGTTTGAGATGGAATGGAAGAGCCTTCCTTCTCTTTTTACATTTTTCTTTCTTCCTCTTCTTTCTTTCTTTTCTCCTTCTTCGTCTTTTTCTTTTTTTTATTCTTTCTTTCCTCCTTCTTCTTGTTCTTTCCTATTCTTCTTCTTCTCCTTCTTCTTCTTCTTTTGCTTCCTATTGTTTTCTCTTCTTCTTTCCTCTTTCTTCTTCCTCTTCTTCTCCTTATGCTTTTTCTGTGTCTTCAAGTGGGGTCGATTGTCATCTGGAAAAAAAGACATTACTCGTCGAGATGCGACAATTGGGTCAGCAAGATATGTATCTTAGTGGATCTTCCATTATCTTGGCCTTCAACCCTGTAGTCTGCACTCAACCACATCGAAAGAATCTCTTTGTGTGTAAACATCAACGCCTCGGTCAGGTAGTCTCGATGTACACGGCGACTCGTCCCTTCCTTTCCCTTCCCTTCTTCAGGCAGGTCCTCACTTTTCGTTGACGATGTTGAGTAATCAATACAGCGTTGTCCTCTCTTTAGAAGGTGAGGAGCCTACGCCAGGAGGCGCTGAGTAGCTACGCCCGAAGCCGTTACCTTTGCCCAATTATACGCTTTGGGGACTGTTAGTGCAGGTAACTAGCAGTCACTGCTGGGAATCGGAGAGAAGTGTGGGGATTCGAACCCACAACTAAGCTAATGCGAGACCAGCACGCTTTTGATTACCTCACCAGAGCACATCTTTCTTTTCTTCAGAGCTCGCGCGTGAAGTCCGCATAAAGGTTACATGAGCCTCGATGTTCAGACAAATTGTTTGACGATGGTAACTGCCAAGAGAAGAAAATACAACTTGAGGACGAAGGCTTGATTGTTTAGACAACGTTTTGCTCTTTGGGGATTCTTCGTGTACTGTCTTTCGCGTTCTCGCCACTGGCGACGAAATTGGCGACATGAGAGTTGAGCTTGATCACAACTGTCACAACTACTACCCTCATACTACCACTACAACTGCCAAAACTACTAACACTTCAGCTGTCAGGGTTGCTACTTCCACCACCACTACTACTACCACCAGTACTAGTAAAACTACCACAACTGTCAACCCAACCCTCCGTATGGGGTAATGATTGGATGTAAGCCTTATGCAGTCTGTATGTTCAGAGGGATTTAGTGACATTTACTAGGAACCTTTGGGGATGGTCATAGGCTATTTCGCTCGATAGATACGAGCCCACCCACCCCCAACCCCACCCCCAACTACCCGTTGTCCCTCTCCAAGCGACGATATGGGCTGTAGCCAAAACTCTTGAGTAACAATGTTTTGGGTACGCGAAGCCTTGAGTTTTAAGAAGAGCTCTTTCGCTGCTTTGCGTTCCACACGCCTGATCGTGACCTCCACCTCATTACCGCGGCCCCTGGAACGCCTCCCACGGTCACATACCTTTCTGAACCGCTTCAATCAGTGACAGAACTTAAAGGCTTTATTTCCGCTAAAGACAAAAATATCGAAACAAATAACGAAGTTATCTCAGGCCTCAAGGGGGTCTTGGTCAACGTAAACCATTTTCAAGCAAGAGTCCGCTCCTCTAGGACACACGAAACCGCCTGTTTTTGGTCGGAACGAAACCGATAACACGCGTCACCGTGTTGAGGGGTTCGCCGCATTCCCGAAGAGATTTTTCAATTACCCGAACATTTCTTCTTCCCCGCCATCGAAGGCCAATTGACGGACGAGACGCTGATGGCCTTCGGGGGCACTCAGCCCACGGAACGCCCAGACCGGGGATCCTTGGGTGTTTTATATTCTCCCACAAACAGTAGCTCCTTCGTGCGTGGTTGCCTCATCGGAAGCCTACTAATCTCACACTTGCTTAGATGTAGGTTCGAATCCCGCATTCCTCTCCGATTCCCAGTAGTGACTGTTACCTGTCTCAAGAGACCAAGCTCACATTCTAGTTCCTTTATGCTTACAGTGATTGTAAACAGAAATGTATTGATACAACAACGACAAATGTGTCTGGATGGTTCTGACATAAAGTGTGTCAGGTTGTAGCGCAGTGTTCTTTATACGTATATGTATATATATATATATATATATATATATATATATATATATGTGTGTGTGTGTGTGTGTGTGTGTGTGTGTGTGTGTGTGTGTGTGTGTGTGTGTGTGTGTAATTATATATATTCTCCCACAACTGGAGGATATGTGAATTGACACAGAGGGACACCTACCAAACTGGGAGGGATCCACCATTCTAGCTAAAGGACTACACAAGAAACAACGGAAAATAATTTAATCACTTTACATTGCCAACCACAAAAACACAAACAAGAGAACTGGTGACTTAAAATGGACAAAATCTACCGCGACACTTGCCCTCCAAGAATGGCTTCCCAGATACCTTTTTCCCACTTCTGCCTACCCTTTCCAGCTTTCTTCCTTTTACTTTGACGTTCCTTCTTATACCATGCTACCATACTTTATTTCACATGCTACCAATTCACATATCCTCCATTATTTCTACATTGTTCCTTCACCACTTAAATATCATTATCCTTACTATTCTCTTCTTTTTATCATGATTATTATTCTCTTAATATCACTATTTATTTTCAACATTATTATTGTTATTATCATTACTATTATTATCATTATCATTATTATTATTATTATTATTACTATTATCATTATCATTGTTATTATAATTTTAATATTAAAAAAATAATTATCATCATCATTATTGTTATTGTTATTATTATTAGATATTTAAATTTTCATTTTTATTAT
>NC_134782.1:6897658-6900158 GCF_046742065.1 Oratosquilla oratoria
ATCTATTCAATTTACTTTTTTTCTTACTTATATATTTGTTTGCGTATTTGCGAATCATTTGTTTCTGCTTGTTTTATCTATTTATTTTTGCATCTACAGTTATTATCTACTTGTTACAATGTTTTTGTGTTGTATTATTTCTAACCACTACGAAACCTTTAGCAGATTATCAGATAGACACGAGTGATGAGATCTTGGGCACAGTCCGAAGACCGAGTGACGACCTCTCAGGGCCGCACCCCCAGTTGAGGATGAGGATGTTGATGTGATTGGAAGACGATGTGATTCTCTCCGATGCCCGTCTTGGGGGGGGTTACCCTAAAATTCTCTTCCTGGAATCCCCTGAGACCCTAAGATTTCCTCTGTAAAACACTAAGATTTCCCCCTTAAACACTAGAATATTCTCCCTGGAACCCTAAAATTCTCCCTGAAACTCCTCCCTGGAGACCCTAAGTATTTCTCCCCGAAACTTCAAATTCCCCCTAGAAACGCCAAATTTCCCTTCCTAGTGAGGGAAATTTCTCCCTAGTTGAAAACCCTTTGGGTTATCAGGTCAGATGGAAAGCGGCGGTCAAGCAGGCGACCGCAAAGTCTTTCTGTCTGTCTTTCTGTCTGTCTGTCTGTCTGTCCGGTGAGGAGGTCAGAAAGCCCCAGGAAAGGATTTGGGTTAACCTGTTCTCCCTTGTGGATGAAGTGGTTTTTGACGTACAGCAGTAATCACAAAGGCAGACGAGCGCGGCATGGTGGCGCGTATACGAAAGGCTAAAGGAGGAGAAGAGAGAGATGGAAAAGCAGATTGTGGGAGATGTCTGACCTACACAAGCAATGACGGCTGTGTTAGAATGGCAAGAGATCGGAGAAGGTACCCGGTACTGGGAGGAGAATGCACAGAGATGAAATGATGAATGATGCCTATTGCTATGTATGACTTTATGTATGTACATATATATATATATATATATATATATATATAGATAGATAGATAGATAGATAGATAGATAGATATAGATATATAAGAGATTTTTCCCTCTTATAAGGGAGGTAGCCAAGTCAGAGGCACATACCTACTCCCATCTGTTTCACTCCCGTCCACAACCCTTTCCCCCCTCATCTTAGCTCCTCATGGATGACGGGTCATCCCTGTATCCCGCCCACTGCCCTCGGTCAGGGGCAATGTAGCAAGACACAGTACATTCACAACAAGGCCGCTTCACTTCATCGGCGAACCCCCTTTTCATTCTCTTATACAAAAAAAAGAAAAGACGTGGAAAAAATTCCTTCGGGTTGTGTCAAAATATCATTGACACATAAGCACCCCCTACCCCCATTCCCTGTCCCTCTCTTCCTTGCATAACAGTATCATCTATACACAGTCACTCTCCACTCATCCCTGTCTCATGCTTTCCTCCTTCCTTGTTCAACAGACATTCCCCTCTTTCTCAACGCCCCCTTCCTTGTTCAACAGACATTCCCCTCTTTCTCAACGCCCCCTTCACCCCATCCATTCATCTCATCCTTGGTCGTTCCCTCAAGTTCACTCCCTCCACCTCTGCCTTCCACACCTCTTTTACTAATCTTTCATCACTCATTTTTTCATGTGTCCAAATC
Source organism: Oratosquilla oratoria (assembly GCF_046742065.1). Taxonomy (NCBI): domain Eukaryota; kingdom Metazoa; phylum Arthropoda; class Malacostraca; order Stomatopoda; family Squillidae; genus Oratosquilla; species Oratosquilla oratoria. The sequence goes on from NC_134782.1 coordinate 6,899,267, forward strand.
ATCCCAATAACCTTTCATCAGCCCTATCTGCCATCTCATTTTCCACTCCCGCTCTCCTCCTCTCCTCCTCACCTCCTCGTTTCTCACTCTATCCAACCTAGTAACATCTACCATACTTCTCAGACATTTCATCTCAAACACATTTATGAGAAATAGGCATCTGGGAATGGATGCAAAGAGGAGATTGTATGAAGGGGTGATTGTGGCGACGGAACTGTATGGGGCAAAGTCATGGAATATGTGTATATATATATATATATATATATATATATATATATATATATATATATATATATATATATATATATATATATATATATATTATATATATATATATATACACAAAAGGGGGGCCCTAGGGCAAATCCCGAAAACTAGTAGTCGTTAGTAGACGCCAGGCGATTTTATCTATTGTTGAAGAGGCCTTCGGAAAGCTAGGAAACAGCACTACATCAAAAAGGGGTTTATGAAGAAAGTTATATGGCAATTGTATATAAAAAAGGATTTAGTAAAAAACGGCCTTTGTGAAATTAGGGAACAGCATTACATAAGAATAAAGGAATTTACAAAGAAAGCTGGTGTTCAGGAGGTTAGGAAACAGCAGTGCATAAATAAGAGGGTTTGCGAGAAGAGCTTCCGAGAACCTCAGAACTAAAGCAAAACGTGCAAGAACACCTAAAGCCTCGAGGGTCGGAGTTGAAGAGTGGTAAGTTCGAGCAGCCCACGGCCCAGACGAAGCGGCATGCGAGGTCATCGACCTCTTCGACGGCAACCAGACCCGAACAGTAAATCTTCCCTCGTGAGTGATGAACGCTGGAAAGGAAGAAAATCCCCAAAGAGGAATTGGGGAATTCTCTCTTTGGGGAGGAAGGTGGAAGGATCAGAATCGTAT
>NC_134782.1:6907658-6925158 GCF_046742065.1 Oratosquilla oratoria
TAAAAGGTCTCTGGGTGTCAGTAGTGGATACTGATGCTTTGAAGGTAACGACACTCGATCTCATGATCTTCACAGAACAAGAGATACAGACATAGGGAGAGAGAGAGAGAGGGCAAGAGAAGGGGGAAGGGAAGGGGAATGTAGGAAGCGGGAAAGAAGGAGATGAAAAATAGAAGAGGAGAGAGGGAAAAAGAGATAGAGAGAAACTGAGAGACAGGGTTGGGGAAGGGGAGAGGAGAGAGGGAAAGGGAAAGAGAGAAAGAGAGAGAGAGAGACAGGGATGGGACAGGGGGGAAGGAGGCGAAAATGGAAGAGGGGGAGGGGAAGAGAGGTAGAGAAAGAGGGAGAAGAAATAAGGAGGAATAGGAAGAGGGAAACAGAGAGATTAAGCAAGACAGAATGGAAGGAAGGGAGAGAGATGGAGCAGGAAGGGAGTAGGGGGTGGTGACGGGGGGGGGGGGGAATGGGTGGGAGGATTTGGGGGTGGAGGAGATTAACTGCGGGAGAACAGGGTATGTACACGTGTAGCGACTCCTCCAGTCTCGCAGGTTTTTGTCAGCTTCCCCCCCTCCGATCCCCCCCAGTTTCCCCCCACCGTACTCGCTAGCTCTCTCTCTCTCTCTCTCTCTCTCTCTCTCTCTCTCTCTCTCTCTCTCTCTCTCTCTCTCTCTCTCTCAACTGTTTTACATCTCCCACGGTGGATGCACCTTTTCAACCCTTCTTCTGACACCTGGTATTCTCGTAACCTCCCTTGTCAACCCTTCCTCCCTCCTCCCTTTCCTCCCTTCCCTCCTGCTCCTTCTCCTTCTTCTCCTCCTTCTGTCTCTGTTACCCAAACCGCTCGGAGCCTCGCGCCGTCGTCACCACAATTCCCGCATTGCTGTCTCTCGTATTGTTGACATTTTTTCCTCTCTGGATGTTCTGTTCACCTCGCAACCACACACGCGCGCGCGCGTGCGCATACACATACACACACACACACACACACATACACAAACACACACACACACACACACACACACACACACACACACACACACACACACACACTTACATTTACACACGCACATATACACACACATACACACACACACACACAAACACGCTCAAACACACGCACACACACACATATTCATGCACATACACACGCGCGCGCACACACTTATACACAAATACACATACACACACACACATTCATAAACACACGCACACACACACATTCACACACATACACACACACACGAACACACACACATGCACACATACATAGTGCCCCTTATATTCATCTTGCGATCGCAATCGTGTCCTCGGTCACAATCTTGAGATCGGTAAGTGGCAAGGCCAGAGTGGCAAACCGCTATTTGCCACCAATTGCCATCATTGCTGCTGTAATCCTCATGGACCCTCCCATAGTTTCTCCCTCCGTTCGTACAGGTTTCCGTTTTATTTCGTCTCTTTTTATCCGTATTCAGTTTTCTTTGTCTTTTTCTTTTTTTCTTTTTTCTATTTGTTTTGCTTTCTATGTCTCGTTTTTCTTCTCTACAATCTTCCCCACCATTTACATTCTTTCTCCCATTCTGATGTTTTTTGTCGCACGTTTCGTTTTCTTTTAGTTTTCAATATATTTCTAAGTTGTTCTTTTGTTTTCCGTGTTTGTTTACTTTCTTCTATCCCGTCACCTCATCCTTACTTTCTTCACAACTTTATTTCTCGTCACGAATATTTCTCCCAGCTTGAAAACCCCGAGTAACGAAAGATAATGAAAGTCACTCCGGTTATGTGGCGCTGTTCCCGCGATACTCCATCACGAAGGAAAAATGTGAGAAAAGACGAAGAGGATATGATTCGTTGAAATATGAGAATCACAAAAGGCAACTCATCAGCTGCATAGTGTCGAAGACTTCCGCCAAGTCTCAAGACTCACTGACCTTGGATTGGTAGAGGTCAGCGACCTCGCTCCAACCGACCAGACCCGACGAGTCTCTCAGCCAACTCCGACCGCGAATCCCTCCGCCTCCTTTTTTTTTTTTTTACGGTCTCACCTACCTCCACCTATCTGTACTATGTCCTTTGTTACCCCGGACCTTTTTACACAATAACCTGTCACCCTTTGTAGGTGTACACTAAGACACAGGTACTTGTTACTTTGGTGAAGGGTACTTTGAGCATTTGCTAATGGGGTATGGACGATGGGAACCAGCTGGTTGCTTGCTGGCGCCACTTGGCCCTCGTGGGATTCATTGATGTGCCCGATTACGAGTCGAGATGGCCCCTCGCTCTTCCAAATCCGGATTGGCTTCTGTGCTTCCGGTCGGTGCTGATCTTATCGATCTTGAAGGAACCAGTATCCCTCTTGCTTATTTACTTTATTTACGACGATGTTTGAAAGGTAATTGAGGTGTGTTGGAATATTTCCATGGTTCTTATCGTTCTTTTGAGACCCATTATCTCTCTCTCTCTCTCTCTCTCTCTCTCTCTTTTTTTTTTCTTTTTTTTTTTAAATGATGTTTTGAAAATAATCTCGATTCCATGACATCTCTCCACGGTTCTTTGTATAATCTGATAACAAAATGATTGATACGCATGCACTCCACCATATTCTTTATAGTAACATGACAGCGGCGTCAGATTGTCCCCAAGGAGCCAAGGAGAGAAGCGCTGGTAAACTACAACCCACAACAGCATCGACCACATGTTTTATCTGCCGAAAATAGTTTGAAGTTTCCACCACTTTGTTTTCATATGTATCAATAAAGATTTCAATACAAAGTGTGTTTCTATATGTATGTTAGTATCTTGCATAATGCATGTGACGTGTGATAGACATCTACTGTATATACGATTGTGTGAATTTGTGTGTGTGTGTGTGTGTGTGTGTGTGTGTGTGTGTGTGTGTGTGTGTGTGTGTGTGCGTGTGTGTACGTGTTTATGTGATGATATCTTACATTATAACTGTTTATATATATATATATATATATATATATATATATGTATACATATATATATATATGTATACATATATATATATATATATATATATATATATATATGTATATATGCTGTATATGTATAATATATATATATATATATATATATATGTATATATGAGCATGTATGTAATTCACCATGGTCTTGGATCACTTATTGGACTCATGATCGTCCCGGGAGAGAGCTCAGAGCTCATATATGATCGATCTATGGGTAATAATGTGACCTTACAAACACACACACACCCAACTCCCAGCCCACGAGAGTTGGAGTAACGACCTGCAGCGCAGCGATACTGAAATTATTTCAACCTTGGATGGAATTCAAACCCGGGCAGCTGTAGTGGCAGCCAAGAACTCTACCATTGCGCCACGAGTCGTGTGTGTGTGTGTCTGTCTGTGTGTGTGTGTGTGTGTGTGTGTGTGTGTGTGTGTGTGTGTGTGTGTGTGTGTGTGTGTGTGTGTGTGTGTGTGTCTATATCTGTGTGAGTGTTTGTGTTTGTGTCTATGAGTACGTGCGCCCGTTCGCGTGTGCATGTATGTACGTTAGCGTCCATCCGCCGTCAACCTTATGTCCAGCCCTGTAGTCTCGATTCCTCTCCATCACACTCCATCTCACCTCGTCGACTTTCGGTGCCTTTCTGGCCAAACACTTTTTGCACCATCCATCAAGTCGCCCGCCCGCGAAATAGCCGTTTCCACTTTTCCCCGGGACCACCGACATTTCGTGGTTCCTCCTCTCGTTTCCCACACAAAACTCCTCACCTTTACTTCGTTAGTGTTCCTTTCTTTGTTTCTGAAGGCTGCGTGTAATCTTCAACACTGTTCGGATGGATCTCCTGGTACAGGCGATATATTGTGTACAACTTCTGTTGACCCAAGAATATTCTATTTAGTCGAGACCAACTCCCAAACAAAATACATAAACCATCTTTCTTTTTCAATATTTGTTCGTCTTCAAGTCTTCTTCAAGTCTTAAAAAATGCTTCAAGTCTTCAATTCTTCTCGTCTTTTCTTGCGAGTGTGTGTGTGTGGTGTGTGTGTGTGTGTGTGTGTGTGTGTGTGTGTGTGTGTGTGTGTGTGTGTGTGTGTGTGTGTGTGTGTGTGTGTGTGTGTGTGTGTGTATGCGTATGTCCATCCGAAAACATGTCTCTTTATAAATGATTAATGGACATTAATGGGTAATATTGTCGCAATCAAATGATTGCCTTAAGGGTGAGGTGTCGAGTAGTCCCTGTGTCGGCCCCCGAGGGGGTCCGTTGGTTGATTTGCCAGGAACTATTAGCGCGGCGAGGAGGTTGGGTCCAGCCATCTCCACTGTGGCTCCTGCATTCGCAGGTTGGGGTTGATGTAGTAAACGGAATATATCACAGTTTGGAATTTGTTTTTCTTTTATGTTCTTGTGCATGAATACGTGCATGCATATATAAACGCAAATATACATGTATACATACATAGAAATATACATACATACATACATGCGTACATACATCCTGACTTACATACATACATATCTGTAAATATACATGGATACATCCATCCATCCATCCATCTGTACATCCTGACATACATACATATATGTAAACATATATACATGCATACATACATCTATACATATACATACATGCATGCATTCATTCATACATACATAATACATACATGCATGCATACATAATGCATACACACATATATACATACATACATATAAAATACATATATACATAGATACATATATACATACATAATATATACATACATGCATACATACATAATACATAGATATATACATACATGCACCCATTCTTATATAAAGACATACATAATACATACATACACACACACACAAACGTACAAAAAATGGATAAGTACACACACAGGCACAATACCTGTCCCCATGAGCGTCGCATAGTTGATGTCGCGATTGATCAAGTCTGTCATTTCCTGACTCGACTATGCCGCACTCTCTCTGTCACACCCGTCACCCAGTGCTTTCATCTAACGGCTTTTATTAAGGGGACACCGCAAATATGGTTAGCCGGATAGATAATTGGCAATAAAAACAGGCTTGCGTCACCTATTTATTTATATTGCACGTTTATTCATTCAGTCATTGGTTTTTTATTTTTATTTCTATTTGTTTAGTTGGTTATTGTTTATTTTCATTCGTATTTTCTCAAATAAACGTTCGGTCTTCTCGGCGTGGGCTCTTGTTTTGTGCCACTGAAGTGAATAAAGTGCCCTAGCGATAGCCAGAATAAAAACAAATAACCACACAGTACGTAAGGAATTAATATTTTTAACGAATATACCGTTAAGACTTTCCTAATAGCTTCTGCATTAAATCACCCACAGCTGAAAAAAAATCGTTTTGGTCTCAAACTGAATAAAACCTAAAAGGTTCACATTAGCGAAAGGGACATCATGCTACCTTCGCCAATAACTCACCAGCATTTCTATCCTTAAGGATAGCATCGCGCATTCGTACCAAAGTGGATAACGTATGCGAGCTTGACCCTGTGCTTTACCTGTATCGCTAAAGACATCTGATGCTTTACTTCGCCGAACAGGTCTTCGCAAACTCGTTTCCCGTCCCCATTTGCGGCACCTGATTGCAGATGAGAGGAGCCTCTGTATCTCATTACTGAGTGATTCATGGATTTCCTTTCTCTCGATCTCGGACTCACATCGCTTAATGCCCAGCACCGTCCAGACTGCAATATGAGGCCAAATGGACCCGTAACTCAACTCCCGTTAATGAAGAGGTTGGATAAGGAGCTTCTGGTTTGACTTCGAGTGACTTCGAGTAAGTTCAGGCAAGGTGGGTCCATACCTCAACTCCCGTTGATGAAGGGTTTCAGTAAATAGCTTCTGTCTTGAGTTCGAGTGACTTCGAAAGAGCCATTGAACCACCTCCTCAGCTTCCGGTAACTAAGAATTTCTGACTTGAGTTCGAGTAATCTAGAGCGAGACTTCGGCCAAGTGGATCACCTCCTCAACTTCCGGCAACGGAGAGTTTGAATGAAGAACTTCTGGCTTAAGATTTAGTGAGTTTGAGAGAGCCATTGACACTCCTGCTCAGCTTCCGGTAACGAATTACAATAAAGAGTTTATGGTTTGAGTTCGAAAGACTTCGAGAGCGCCATTGGACAACCTCCTCAACTACAGGTAACAAAGAGTTCAGATGAAGAGTATCTGGTTCAAGTTCTAGTGACTTCGAGCGAGACTTCGGGCAAATGGACCACCTCTTAAACTTCCAGCAACGAAGAGTTCGGATGAAGAACTATTGGTATGAGTTCGAGTGACTGCGAGCGAGACTTCGGGCAAGTGGACTACCTCCAACACACCCAACACACGCCCGCACGCACACATACACACACACACGGACGAACGCACACACACACATGGACGAACGCGCACACACACGGACACACACACACACACACACACACACACACACACACACACACACACACACACACACGGAAGAAAGAACACACACACACACACACACACACACACACACACACACACACACACACACACACACACACACACACACACACACACACACACACACACACACACACACACACACACAAACGTCTTCTGACAAAGGGACTGCTTTATCGGTTGGAAGATTTCAACGCGGCAGTAGATAAGTATGTGTCAGTTCGCGATAAATCTCTAGTTAGTGAGATTGCACCGAAATATATATATGTATATTTTAATCTTTCTCATTTCAGATTGGATTATTTTCACAATCCTCTACCTATATTGAAGTCTTCTTTCGTGTATGAAACGCTGACAACCAGACATTTTCCTAACCTCCTCCTCCTCCTTCTCCCCTCCTCCTTCGCCTCCTTGCCCTCCTCCTCCTCCTCTTATTGCTCCTACTTCTCATCGTCTTTTTCCTCCTCCTCCTCCTCCTCTTCCTCCTCCTCCCTGTCATCCTCCTCCTCCTACTCCTCCTCTTATTCCTCCTCCTCCTTCTCCTTTTCGTCCTCTTCCTCCTCCATCTCCTCTTCCTTGTCTTCCTCCTCTTCTTCCTCCCATTCTTTCTCCTCTTTGGTCTCCTCCTCCTCATTTTCCTTTCCCTCCTCCTCCTAACTCAAGACTTGAATGCTACACGCTATTCGTCTCACATTATTATTATTTTTTTCCAATTCACATTTGCTGAGTCATTGGACGTCATGTCCCCACCCGCATCCTCAACCCATTCAGAAAGGCGACGTTCCCTTTAGCTGAATAAAATCGTCCGGTGTCAGCCACAATAAAGAATCTAAAGAACGCATTCATGTCGACGAAATTAACTGAGTCTAACTCAGTGACACCATTTTAAGATAAGATCATATGACTCAGCTAAACTAATACCTTTAAAACACCTCAACAAACCGGGATTTTTTTTAATTTCTTAACAGAATGAAATTCATTAAAGACCTCACCTCTGAAATAGAAATTTATTTTTTTAGTTCAGTTTATCTGGCCTATTGTCTTGTCTATCAAATATAAAGATAATTTTCGTCAGTATAGCTAATATAGTTTGTGTGTTTTAGAGTATTCTAGATGATAATGTTGATGATGTTATTTTCCGATCGTATAGTTATCCACGTTTACTTATATGAAAATTAAATAGAATGTTAATGATTGCTCATACTTTCAGAATGAAGGTTTGTTTTGTATTGATTGGTTATACCCAATATCCACTTTGCTTCAGCCGTAGATCCCAAAGGAGTCAAACTTTCTTTGCTTTGAAAGAAGTCTTTTGATAGCAGTGTATTGTTGAAGGATTTCCACGAAATTCTCTTTTGTTATTTGCTGTTCCCACATTTTGATTGCCAGCTCAGCTCAGCTCAGCTCACATGTCGTTAACGTCGTGGACGCTTCGTTGTCGTAAGTGGAAGATCAGAAGAGAGCTCCATTGTCTTTGGGGTCTTCGTACGTCGAGACATAAATTTTTTCTTCAATTCTCTCTTCTCTTCTTCTTTTACTTCTTCTTCTTCGTTTTCTTCTTCTTCTTCTTTTTCTTCTTCTTTCTTCTTATTTTTTCTTCTTCCTTTTCTTCTTCTTCTTTTCAATCTCCGATCCTCCTCATATTATTACTATGTCTTCTTCTTCTTCTCTTCTCCCCTTTTTCTTCTTATACTTCTTTTCAATTTACTCTCCTACTGTTACTACCAATGTTTCTTCTTCCTTCCTTTTTCTTCTTATACTTCTCAATTTCCCTTCTACTGTTACTATCACTGTTTCTTTTTCCTTTCTTTTTTCTTCTTCTTGTTTTTCTTTTTATTTACTTTTATTTCCTATTATTACTACTTATGTTTCTCCGTTTTCTCTTATTACCTCTCTTCCACCTTCTCTCTATTTTCCTTCTTTTTCTTTTTTCATTCTTTTCTTCTCCCTTTCTCCTGCTCCTTCTCCCTCTCTTTTCCCTTATCTTTCTTTTCATTCCTTATCATCTCCCTCTCTTCATTCTTCTTCTCTTTCATTTCATTTTTCTTCTCCCTCTCTTTTTTCCTTCTTTTTCTTTTATCTTTTTCTTCTCCACCTCCCTCTCTCTATATATTTTTCCTTCTTCTTCAGCATTGGACGTCAAAAGGTGAATGTCCTTTGATTAGGCAAAGATGAGGCCGGACCCTCAAGGTTCTTCGTTTGCGAAGATCCGATTAATTTTTTCCCTTCATTTTCCTTCCTTTTATGCCACAGTGGATGGCAGAAGTATAATGCGCTGTGAATAGGCCAAGATTATCCTGCACGCGCCTTTTGAAGATTGAATGTTTACACTGAAGAGAATGAGAAGAGTACAGAGTGGGAAGAAGGTAATTCTTTGTGGCTTTCATGGATTTAGAGAAGGTGTATGACTGAATGAAGAGGAATTCATTGTGTGAAATGAAACTTAGATTAGGGATTAGAAGAGAGATTTTTAAGGCAAGAAACTATACGAAGCAAATAAGGTGTAATATTTGTGTGCGCGTGTGTGTATGTGTGTGTGTGTGTGTGTGTGTGTGTGTGTGTGTGTGTGTGTGTATTCACTTGGTCTTTGGATCACGTGTTGGACTCGTGATCGACAGCCATTTCCCTCCTGGAAGAGAGCTCAGAGCTCGTAGGTCCGATCTATGGGTAATGCTATGACCTTGCACACACACACACACCCAACTCCCCGCCCACGAGAGTCAGAGTAACGACCCGAGGCACAGCGATACCGAAATAATTTCGGCCCTGGGCAGGATTCGAACTGGTTACTGGGAGCACATCTGCTTCCCAGTTCAGCGCTCTACCAACTGTGCCACCGAGTCGGTGTGTGTGTGTGTGTGTGTGTGTGTGTGTGTGTGTGTGTGTGTGTGTGTGTGTGTGTGTGTGTGTGTGCGTGTGTGTGTGTTTGTATGTGTGTGCACTAAGTAGCTCTGAAAAAATGGTTCGAGGTGGATAAGAGGCGAAGGTAAGTTTTGATAATATCTGATTTATGTCTATTCCACATATTCATGGATCAGATTTTGTAAAGAAATGAATGAGAGGAGAGATTGAAAAAGTACAGAATTTTAAGAAAAATTTTAGTGCATTGGTGACATTCGTGGACTTAGAGAAGGCGTATTACAGTGAGTAGTACATTGAGCGAAGTACTGGAGAGAAGCGGTTGAAGAGATGTTAAGGGCAGTGAGGAACAGCATGGAAGGTAGAGGGTATGCACAAGGGCTGGTAAAGGTAGAACAATGTTTTTTTTTTTTTTTTTTTTTTTTTTTTTTTTTTTTTTTTTTTTTGTCAAGACTCCTCCCACTACATTTCCCCTCGATGTTGTTCTCTATCCTTATCTTGATTGATCCTTTTCGATCGCTCAGGAGTGGCATTTGCCCGCCCTTGTTTCACACGTCTCGCCTGTCTTATCTGTGCTTCCACTCCTTACATCTACAGAATGCCAATGTCCTTCCCCCCCTCCCCCGTGGCGTTGTTGTCTCCCCCGTTGCCCCCTTTCCCTCTTAGGGAGGAGACCCCGTATAGAAACTATGGTGGCGTCCCTACGGACCAGAGTCACGCAGCACTGTTTCCTGGCTGGAGGAGAAATGTTAGACTTTTGTATTTGTTATGTAAGCGTGGATCTGTATTTGTGTTGTTGGATATTAAGACGAGCAGTCGCCGGTTGACAGCTCTTCTTGTGCGAAAAAAAAAGTTGAAAAATAATGAAAGTCGAAAGCGAGAGAGAGGTGGGGATCCTGTTCTTTTCTTATTTATCTATTTATTCATCTATTTATTTTTTCTTTGTGTTTATTTGGTTATACATGTAAATGTCTTTATCTATTTATTTATTTATTTTTTTCGAACTTTATTTTTATTTGGTTATTTTGTTTTATCTTTTTTTTGTTTTTTTGTTTTTTTAGTATTTATCGGCGCCATTAATTTTATAACGATAGATCACAAGAACTTGTCCACCTTGTTCTTTTACCCCCAAACTCAGGTCCTGTTAACGAATTATCCTCCACTCAGGCAGTAACCGTTTTATTGGTCCTATAAGTATCTAAAACATAAAATCTTTCTTTTAATTTTTCTTCGTCATCTTAGATGCCAAATGGGAACTGAAAGTGTTCTGCCTAAAGCAAGACGATTTTAGTGAATATATTTTTTAGTTTAGTTCTCTTTAGTTCTCAGAAAAGTAGAATCTGTGTGAGTTGGATTGTCACAACATAGATCTGTTGTTGAGCTGTTACCCGGAGACTTCCATTTGTTTATTTATTTATTTTTATTTGTCTTTTTATTTATATATTTATCTATCTTTTTTCTTTTTTTAAATAAAGGCCAAATCACCATTTCAGTAACATCGTTGGTCTGGTGAACTTAATCGTGAAATGTTTTTGAATAAAATGAAAATATTGACGACGGATTCTTTTTTTTTTTTTTTATCGGCCTCTTATGTTTACCGATCCTGCCTTCTTCTTCTTCTCCTTCTTCTTCTTCTTATTTCTCTTCCTCTTCCTATTCCTCTTCTTCTTCTTCTCCTTCTTCTTCTTATTTCTCTTCCTTTTCCAATTCCTCTTCTTCTTCTTCTTTTACTTCTTTTTTCCACCGACCACTTGTGTTTACCGGCCCCTTTTTGGGAAAAGTTAATTCAACTTCTTTTCATTGCAAATTGTTCTCTCGTCTTCAAGTAAGGAAAACGTATATCATACTGGGACCGGCAGCATCGGCGTTAATTTCCATGTTGGGCTTTGCGAGCTACGATGTCAGCTTGTCGAAGCAGAGATTTTATTGGACGCCAACCCAGACACGCCCACTCTCTCTCTCTCTCTCTCTCTCTCTCTCTCTCTCTCTCTCTCTCTCTCTCTCTCTCTCTCTCTCTCTCTCTCTCTCTCTCTCTCTCTCTCTCTCTCTCTCTCTCTCTCTTTCTCTCTCTCTCTCTCTCTATCTATCTATCTATCTATCACTCTCTCTCTCTCTCTCTATATATATATATATATATATATATATATATATATATATTTTTCTACCTCTTACTCTATCTCTTTTTCTCTATATCTCTCTCTATCTTCTCTCTCTCTCTCTCTCTCTTTCTCTCCTTCTCTCTCTATCTTTATCGCTCTCTTTCTCTCTCTCTCTCTCTCTCTCTCTCTCTCTCTCTCTCTCTCTCTCTCTCTCTCTCTCTCTCTCTCTCTCTCTCTCCCAGAAAAAGTCCTTTAAATGCCCTTATTCAGTATTTTGCCTGAGAAGGGGCCTCTGCTGAAAAAACAAGAATTCTGCAGTATGCAATTTGCTTAAACGTCTTCCTACTTATAATGGCCGACGAAAGTTGAGACATTCAAGGAGGGAAAATTATCCAGTGCTTATCAAACCGTGAAAGAGGAATCTGCGAGAAAATAAACTTAGGATCACAAAACACTGTGTTGCAAAATGCTATGACCTCAACATTACCCGCCAAGAAGCGGAACGAAAAAGTTGACATATATCGTATGATATTGATTTTTTCCTTGAGTGTGTGTGTGTGTGTGTGTGTGTGTGTATGTGTGTATGTGTGTGTGTGGGTCTCCGTTTGTGGATCTTTATTCAAACTCCTCATAACAATTCGATGTTTGTAATAAGGTCTGTGTAAACAATTCCAGGAACCAGATGCAGTTCCCGACAAAGTACAATGAGCTGACTTCGATTTTTTTTCTTTTCTTTTTTTTTGCACTTCCACTCCTTCAGCATGGAGTTGGTCCATCCCTAAGCTGAATCAGATCGCCTGGCATCAACCAGAATAGAAATAGTTGAGGGTGTTATTGAAAGGGATGGACTGAAAGAGAAGAAGCTGCTTTGCACTCTCCTTTTCGTACTTCTCAAGGGAAAGGTACGACAGAATTGTTTGTTGACGTTTGTAGTGCAATGCTACCGTAGTGTGTCTGAACCTTGTGGGTGATCATTTGTCGTCCAGACCAGTTTCACTTACGATTTCCAGATTTTATGAAAAGTGAAAATCTGCTTCTCATGCGAAGTTGCTCTTCTTCCTGAAGAAGAAAATAAAACCAAAATGGTCAACAGATCCTATAACCTCAAGGGAAAAACCTACATTTACTTGAAAAGGATTCCTTTCCTTTGGAAGAGGGCAACCGGGGTAAGGGAGACTAGCCAAAAATAAAATAAGATAAAATAATGTTTAAAAGGTCACGTGTTCTTATCACCGAAGAAGATTATGACGCCAGGCAAGACATTAGCTTAATCGGATCGCATATCAATACATATGCATGCGTGTGTTTTATGGTGTGTGTGTGTGTGTGTGTGTGTGTGTGTGTGTGTGTGTGTGTGTGTGCGTGTGTATGTATGTGTGTGTGTGGTTGTACCACGGTCCAAGTGAAGACAAGTTCTCGTCACCTCTTTGGGCAATGAAGGGAGATCGCAGCAATTCAGGTTTTGGTGAGAGGTCAAGAGAGTTGTAAAGAAAAAAAAACAAAGAAAATAATAAAGAATTTGTTTACTTGAAGGACATTCACCCGATGAGGTTACCTTGAAGCTGTGGATCCTCATGATTGATGCTTTTTTCATTTATCTATTTATCTACTTCTGTATTTTTATTATTCATTTGCTTATTTGTTTGTTTACATATTTATTATTTATTTATTTTATGTATTTATCTATTTATTATTCATTTATTTATTTATTTATTTATTTGTAATCCTACGTCCGGCCTCGTTATGATCCGGAAGCTCTCTTACCAGGATTGCCTTCACTGACAATCCCGTTTACTCCGCTGCAAACTGAGTGAGCTGACTAAGCACCAAAGGGGCGGACACACCAGCGACGGGACATATACGCACGCTGGACAGTGACAAAGTCCCTCTCGCTTTATCACGAAGATCTCTACTGATGTTCCTCCTCCTCCTCCTCTTCCTCCTGCTGGGCTCATCCATGGGAACAATTAAACCATGGGTACAAAAGTGTGAGTGACTGACGCGAATATAAGACGACGCGTCGGGTTATGCTTGAGGAGAGACATATGCAAATTTGAGAAACGGTTCGAGTGTCGAGACATATGCAAATGTGACAAACAGTTCGAGTGACGAGACATGCATGGGGAGAATCCTTGTAGGATTACAATATTGGTACTTCCACCACACATGCAAACACGACTGTTAATGACTGTCATTCCAACCATGGGAATACACACACACACACACACACTCACACACACACACACACACACACACACACACACACACACACACACACACACACACACACACACACACACACATATATATATATGTATATATATGTGTGTGTGTGTGTGTGTGTGTGTGTGTGTGTGTGTGTGTGTGTATAATATAATATATATATGTATATATATAAATATATATACATATATATACACATGTATATATATACTATATATGTATATATACTATATATGTATATATATATATATATATATATTTATATATATATATATGTATACATGTATATATATACTATATATATACGTATATATATATATACATATGTATATATATATATATATATATATATATATATATGCTAATAAGAACACGGGTACGTGTGTTCACTTATGCAAAGTAGACCACTTGGAAAAAGAAACTAACGAAGCAGAGCGCTTTCGTATATTACATCTTCAGTGCAACAAGTACATAGTGATAGGAATACATAGACAATATATACATGATACAAAGGAACAAGGACAGTTTGAATAAGCGTAGCGACCAATTACCCCCTGGGGAGCGGAAGGTCATTGTCAATTATCTTACGATGGTGGGGCGACATCAGGTCACAGTCGCCAAGGGTCACTGTTTCTACTAATGATATAGGGCGACATTAGGTCAATTCGTTGGGTTACATTTTACCTGATATTATCTTACTAATTTCTTGACAAATGAAATTATCAAGTTTGTACAAGCCTTTATGTAGGTTGGTATTTTGATTACTGGTGGTATGAATCAAACTGCACTCTATTAAATTTCTTGCTATTATGTTGTTGGTATGATAGATTGCCTGGGCATTACCCCAATCAACTGGATGATTATTTAATTCAATATGTTTGAATATACCACTAGAATGATTACCATCCCTAACATTTTTCTTGTGTTGTTCAATTCTAATGTTTAAGGGTTTGGCAGTTTGACCATTCTAGTGGTATATTCAAGCATATTGAATTAAATAATCATCCAGTTGATTGGGGTAATGCCCAGGCAATCTATTATACCAACAACATAATAGCAAGAAATTTAATAGAGTGCAGTTTGATTCATACCACCAGTAATCAAAATACCAACCTACATAAAAGCTTGTACAAACTTGATAATTTCATTTGTCAAGAAATTAGTAAGATAATATCAGGTAAAATGTTACCCAACGAATTGACCTAATGTCGCCCTATATCATTAGTAGAAACAGTGACCCTTGGCGACTGTGACCTGATGTCGCCCCACCATCGTAAGATAATTGACAATGACCTTCCGCTCCCCAGGGGGTAATTGGTCGCTACGCTTATTCAAACTGTCCTTGTTCCTTTGTATCATGTATATATTGTCTATGTATTCCTATCACTATGTACTTGTTGCACTGAAGATGTAATATACGAAAGCGCTCTGCTTCGTTAGTTTCTTTTTCCAAGTGGTCTACTTTGCATATAAATATATATATATTTATGTATATATATATATATATTATATGTATATATATATATATAATATATGTATATGTATATATACATATATATTTATATATATATGTATATATATATATGTATATTATATATATGTATGTATATATATATGTATATTATATATATATATATACATATATATATATACATGTTTACATATATTGTACATATATATATATATATATATATATAATATATATATATATATATATGCTTCGTATGTTTAAGACAGATTGAACATTTTAGAAGCTCTGCCAAGGGTTTAGAACTCTGACCTGTGCTTGCATAGTAACGAAGTCAAGACGCTAGCAACCGAGCTATGTGCCATGGTATAAAAGGACTGTACAAGTCCCCGACTACACTCCATATTGCCACAGGAGACGTTGTCTCATTTTCATCCAATCCCCATTTAGGCGAGCCCTCCGACAAGTTGTGTATGTTTAAGACAGATTGAACATTTTAGAAGCTCTGCCAAGGGATTAGAACTCTGACCTCTGCTAGCATAATCACGAAGTCAAGACGCTAGCAACTGAGCTATGTGCGATGGTACAAAAGGACTGTACAAGTCCCCGACCACACTCCACATAGCTACAGAAGACGTAGTCTCATTTTCATCCAATCCCCATTTAGGCGAGCCCTCCGACAAGTTGTGTATGTTTAAGACAGATTGAACATTTTAGAAGCTCTGCCAATCTGTCTTAAAATACACAACTTGTCGGAGGGCTCGCCTAAATGGAGATTGAATGAAAATTAGACTACGTCTCCATTAGCTATGTGGAGTGTGGTCGGGGACTTGTACAGTCCTTTTGTACCATCGCACATAGGTCAGTTGCTAGCGTCTTGACTTTGTGATTATGCACGCACAGGTCAGGATTCGAATCCCTTGGCAGAGCTTCTAATATATATATATATATATATATATATATATATATATATATATATATATGATGTAAGCGGAATAGGAAACACAGGAGTCTTAGTCTTGAGTTTATTCCTGACTAGTTTCGCAGGTATGCTTCTTCAAAGCATACCTGCGAAACTAGTCAGGAATAAACTCAAGACTAAGACTCCTGTGTTTCCTATTCCGCTTACATCAACCTGTCAGAATGTCTCAATATATATATATATATATATATATATATATATATATATATGTATGTATGTATGTATATAAACATATATATACTCGTAGTAGACATATACCGTATATAGACATTATATATATATATATGTATATATGTATGTATGAATGTATGTATATAAACATATATATACTCTTAGACATATACCGTATATAGACATTATATATATATATATATATATATATATATATATACATATATATATATATATATATATATATATATATATATATATATATATATATATACTTTTAATTTGTTTTCTTTTTAAGCAAATGTCAGACGGTCTTTCTCAGCTGCGGTATGGAGTCTGGACAAGTATTCGATCCTTGATGTTTTATGTAACAGCTTGTGAAACCTTAAACCCATTTCAATCTAATGCATTACCGGGTTGATAACGTCACTGTTTTATATGTTTATTTCATTTGATTTTATTTATTTGTTTATATGTGTATGTATTCATCGATTTGTGTATTTCTTTTCTTTTCGGTTTTCACTCAACATTTTTACCGTATTGGTAACTACTATTTTATCGATTTAACTTCATTTATCTTATTCATTTACTAAAATGTTTGTTTATTTGTGTACCTATTTGTTTGTTTATCTAGATCTTCTCTTAACACTTGTTTTTTGTATTTTTAAACATCATACGGTGGTGTACTGTTAATCTAATCATATTCAAAGAGAAAGTGAACATCAAGTTTAGAAACAAATAATACCCAAAATAAGTCCAAAATGTTCCCCGTCTCCGAAGATCAGATCGAACCTCAAGAGTGACTCAATGTTCTTTATAAGCTCTGCAGGGCAAGAGAATATCGTCTGAACTCTTCCTTCCTTGTTCTTGTTGTTATGGGATGTGGGTTGCCAGCGCTTCTGTCCTTGGAGACAATCTCGCGACGCTTTCGTCTGAGGACGATTTCCTTTAATGTTGAAACCATATACAGGATGAAGTAGAGAAAATGTATTTCTATTACTATCATTATTATTGTTATTATTATCTTTATCATTATCATTATTATTTCGTTATTATCATTATCATCAGCATCATCATCATAATTAATCATCATCAGTATAATTATTTTCATCATTATCATTATTATGTTATTATCATTATTACTATCATTACTATTATTATCATCTTTATTATTACGAATGTGAGGGTGAGGTGTAGGGGTGTTCTATATCTCCACGTGTTTGTCTCATCTTCCCTCCCCCATTCATCGCCCCTTCCCCAT
>NC_134782.1:6940158-6945158 GCF_046742065.1 Oratosquilla oratoria
GATGATAATAATAACAACAATGACAAAGATGAATCAACAAATATGATAATGATAATATTCTCTGATATGTACCCACTGCCTAATTGCCTTAAATTCCTTTCCACAATGCAGAAACAAGGACTACTTGATTATTGAATACTACTAAGTCCCCTTTTTAACGCCCGTTCTGTGCATCAATGTTGTAACGTGTATTGGGAAACTGTCCCGTTACCGTTACCGTTACCGTTACCCTACAGAAACGGCGGTCCCTCGGAGAGGCTCCTCTTCCTAATTCAATACGAGAATCCAGTTTTGACCCAAAAGTTAACAACCTCAGACCAAGAGTACCCACCCTCTTCATTGGCTTATTTCCCCTGCAAGGTGATTGGCTTGCAGCTCAAACTTGGTCTCTGATTGGACCAGAGGAACGCGTGGGCGGAGCCTAGCCAACCCGTCCCGCATTGTGATTGGCTCAAAGATCGGATAATTTCCCGACTGTACAACCATCGTCTTGGATGAACTTTTGTGTACAATTACGCATATATGATAATGATAATAATAATAATAATAACTACTTCTGTATGTGCATGAAAATATACTTGTAACGTGTTCTCGGTAGATTGTGACGTCGTAAAATGAACTTGAGAAGTCAATTCGATCTTTGCATTGCCTCCTCATGTTGGACGGGGTAGCCTCCTCCTCCTCCTCTTCCCGCCCCCCGCGCCTCGCCACCAACATGACCAGCTTTCGATCAACAAGAGGTCATCCACACCGCACCGGCTGCCGCCGCCTGCCTGGGTAACTGTCCTCCAATCTCCCCCCATCCCCCCTCCACCTCCCTCTCCTTATACTCTTCTCCCCCTACTCCAGCCTCTACCCCCCTCCACCTCCCCTCCCCTTCTTCTACTCTCTTCCCCTTCCTCCAACCCCTCCCCCTCCCCTTCCCCTTCCTAATCTCCTCCCCCTCCTTCTACTCTCCTCCCCTCCTCCTCCCCCACTCTCCTCCCCCTCCCCTCCTTCTACTTTTCTCCCCCTTCTCTTCCTTCAACCGCTACCCCTCCTTCTACCCTTCTCTTCCTCATCCTCCTCATTCACCCCCTCTCCTTCCTTCTAATCTTCTTCTTTTCCTCCTTCTTTCTTTCCTCCTGCTTCTCCCGTCCCATCTTACTCCTCATTCGCCTCCTCTCTCTCATTCTCTTTCTTCTCCTCCTATTCCTTTTCTTTCTGTCTTCTCCTCTTCCCTTCCCTCCTGTCTCCTCTTCCTCCTTCTCCTCCTCTCCCCCCTTCCTCCTACTACTCTTCCCTTTCTCATCCCTCATCCTTTTCCTTATCATCATCCTCTTCCCCCTCCTCATCCTCATTCTCACCCTCCATCTACTCATGTTACTCTTTTTCCCACTCTTTATTCTCCTCTTTTCTTACCTCACCATTCCGTGCCTTCCTCCTCCTCTACTTCTTGCTTTCTTCTTTCTCCTTATTCTTTTTCTCCCGACCCTTCCTTCCCCTCTCCCTTTCCCCCTCCCCTTCCCCCGCCTTTCCCCCTGTCTTTCCTCCTCTTCCTCCTCCTCCTCCCTTTCCCCCTCCCCTTCCCTCGCCTTTCCCCCTGTCTTTCCTCCTCTTCCTCTTCCTCCTCCCTTTCCCCCTCCCTTCCCCTTGTCTTTCCTCCTCCTCTTCCTTCTCTTCTTCCCTTTCCCTATCCCACTCCTCCTGTCTTTCTTCATCCCCCTCCTCCTCCCTTTACCACTCCCCCTCCCTTCCTCCTGTCTTTCCCCCTCCCCTTCCCCTTGTCTTTCCTCCTCCTCCTCCTCCCTTTCACCCTCCCTCTCCTCCTGCCCTCCCCTTCCCCCTGTCTTTCCTCCTCCTCCTACTCCTCCCTTTCGCCCTCCCTCTCCTCCTGTTCTCTCCTTCCCCCTGTCTTTCCTCCTCCTCCTCCTCCTCTTCCCCCTCCTCCTCCTCCTCTTCCCTCCTCCTCCTCCTCCTCCTCCTCCTCCTGCATTCCTCCCCCTGCCCCTTCTCGTCCCACTTTGTCTCATTACTCCCTTCTCCCAGTCAACTCCTTGTACTTCTCTACCCCATCCAAACTCCCTTTCTCTTCCTCTTCATTATATTCTTTCTTCATCTCTTCCTGCTTTGTTTTGTTTTTCTTCCTATTTTATTTGTTTTCCTTCTGCTTTTGTTTTTTCCTGTCATCTCTCCCGCGTTTCCTATTCCTCCTCCTCTTCTTCCGCTTCCTCTTCCGCTTCCTCTTCCCTATTTTTTCTTGTTTATTCCTCCTTCTCATTATAATTATTATTATTTGTCCCCTTCTTCTGGGTTTTGGCTTCTCTTCTTCTTCTCCTTTTTCTTCTTCTTCCTCTTCTTCTTCTTCTTCTTCTTCTTCTTCTTCCTCGCACCAGCTTCCTCTCTGCCTCCCCATCTACCGTTTTTCTTTATTCTTGTCATTTTCACTCGTTACACCGTTTTCTTTTCTTTCTATTCCTTTCTATTCCTCTCTATTCTTTCTATTCCTCTCTATTCCCATTTTTATATCTAAGTCGTCTGTTATTTTCTTATTTTTTGTCGTCTGTTTCAGATTTTTTTTTCTCCTACTCTTCTTACCCAGACCGCTGCCTCGGCGAGACCTTGACCGAGACCTTCACGAAGATACAAAGACCTTTGATGAAACCTTATCCTCTTCCTCCTCCTTCTCCTCCTCCTTCGTCTATTCCTCTTCTTCTTCTTTCTCGTTTTCCACATTCTTCTCCCTTCCCTCCACCTCTTCCTCTTCCTTCTGTTCCTCCTCCTCCCTCTACTTCTCCTCCTTCTTCTACTCCTCTTCCTCTTCTTTCTCGTTTTCCACATTCTTCTCCGTTCTCCTCCTTTTCCTCCTCTTTCTTCTGCTCCTCCTCTTTCTGTTCTTTCTCCTCCTTCTCTTCCTTCTCCTCATACCCCTCTCTACCTCCTGCTCCTTCTCCTCTTTCTTTTCCTTACCCCTTCTCCTCCGACTCCTCCTCTTTCTCCTCCTGTCCCTTCTTCCTCCTGCTCCTCCTTCTTGTCCACCTTCTCCTCTTTCTACTCCTCACCTTCTCAGCCCCCTCTTCCTCTTTATCCTCCTTGTCTTCTCCTCCTCTTCTTCCTCATCCTCATCCTCCTTTTCCTCCTCTTCCTCCCTCTCCTTTTCCTCCTCCTCCTTCTCCTCTTTCTCCTCCTGTCCCTTCTTCCTCCTACTCCTCCTTCTTCTTGTCCACCTTCTCCTCTTTTCTACACCTCCCCTTATCCTCCCCCTCTTCCTCTTTATCCTCCTCGCCTTCCCCTCCTCCTCTTCCTCCTCGTCCTCCTCCTCCTCATCCTTTTTCTCCTCTTTATCCTCGTGATCCTCCATCCTTCTTGTCCTCCTCCCCTCTTTTCTACTCCTCACCTTCTCCTCCCCCTCTTCCTCTTATTCCTCCTTGCATTCTCCTCCTCCTCCTCCTCCTCCTCCTTCTCCTCCTCCTCTTCTTTATCCTCCTGCTGCTCCTCCTTCTTGTCCTCCTCCCCCTCTTTTCTACTCCTCACCTCCTCCTCTTCATCATCCTATTCCTCTTTATCCTCCTCGCCTCCTCCTCCTCCTCCTCTTTCCCCTTTGCCCTGCTACTGCCGCCACCGCCTCGGTCCTCCTCCCTCGACCTTCACGAAGCCACTCACCGAGGAAGGACCTTCACGGAACCGTCCTTCTCCCTACTTCGACTTCGAATGGACGCCACCCCCCTCCCCCCTTCCCCCCTTCCCCCCTCCCCCCCGGCCACCCCTTCCTCTTTTCGGCCTTCACAAACACGCCTGCAATCGTCCCCCTCCCCCCACCCTCCCTATCTCGCTTCTCCTCTTTCCGCTTCTCCTCCATCCTGCCCAAGCATCCCTTCGTTCCCTTGCAGCGAATGACCCCTGTGTACATTTTCACAAACTCTTGAAAAGTGGGTGGGTGCGTGTCCGGGTGTGGGTATGATGGGCGGGTATGGGCGTGCGTGTGTATGTGCATGTGAAAATAATATATGTATATGCACATGTATGTATGTAGGGTATACGTAAATGTATATATGTATTTGTTTATGATTGTGCATATGCCTATATTTACATTTCTTTTCAAGTTAAAATCATGTTCATATGTATGTCCATGCTTAGGTTTGTTTATTTCTATACTTATCATTATCCTTATCTTTATCCTCTACCCCCTACCCCTATCCTTATGCCTTGCCCCTACCCCTGCCCCTACCCCTACCCTTATCCCTTCCCCCTACTCCCACCCGTGTCCCTACACCTACCCCTAGCCCTGCCCCTACCCCTACCCTTACCCTTGCCCCTATCCCCACCCCTGCCCCTACCCCTGCCCTTACTCCTACCCCTACCCCTACCCTTATCCTTTGCCCCTATCCCTAGCCCTGCCCTTACCCCTACACCTACCCCTACCCCTGTCCCTACCACTACCCTTATCCCTTGCCCCTATCCCCACCCCTGCCCCCACCCCTACCCTTATCCCTTGCTCCTATCCCTACCCCTGCCCTTACCCCTACCCCTTCCCTACCCCTACCCCTACCCCTACCCCTACCCCTACCCCTACCTTTATCCCTTACCCCTGCCCCCTACCCCTACCCCTGCCCCTACCCTTGCCCCTATCCCTACCCCTACCTCAACTTCTCGTTGAGCTCCTGCCCATTTCTTTAATTACGGCGGGGCTCCATAGATCAGCTGCAAGAGCTGGAGGCGTCGGAGCGCCCCTCGCAATTACAGTTGCCGGCTGGTGGCCACTCACTCTAAGGATATATGACCCATACAATCATGTACTTAAACATAGCCATATACGTATACATATACATATATATATTGTGTGTGTGCCTGTATGTGTGTGTTTGTGTGTGTGTGTGTGTGTGTGTGTGTGTGTGTGTGTGTGTGTGTGTGTGTGTGTGTGTGTGTGTGTGTGTACCTGTACGTATGTAATATAGCATGGAGACACCCTACTGAAGCTGTTATTTTCTAACAAATTCCTCTCCCTCTCCCTCTTCCTCTCC
>NC_134782.1:6952658-6955158 GCF_046742065.1 Oratosquilla oratoria
TCAGTGCACTGAAGATGTAATATACGAAAGCGCTCTGCTTTGTTAGTTTCTTTTTCCAGGTGGTCTACTTTACATAAGTGAACACACGTACCCGTGTTCTTATTAGCATATATATATATATATATATATATATATATATATATATACATATACATATATATATATATATGTATATATATATATATATATATATCTCTCTTGATAGCGCAATGGGCTAAGTCACTGACGTTTGTCACGTCCGAGCTAAGTTCGAGTCCTCGGCTCGACCATGTTTTAATTTCCAATATATATGCTTCCTTCAAGCTCCTCGTCAGTCTCGACTGCGATGGCATGGAATTAAAAGTGATTTGTAGTTTAAAAAGATGTTACACACACACACACACACACACACACACACACACACACATATATATATATATATATATATATATATATATATATATATACATATATATATATACATCTATATATTTATATATATATACATATACATATATATATATATATACATCTATATATATTATATATATACATATATATATGTATATATATACATATATATACATATATATACATGTATATATCTATTCACACACCCACACACACACACACACATATATATATATATATATATATATATATATATATATATATATATATATATATATATATATATATATATATATATATAGAACTTACAGTGCTTCCGTTCTATTTCTTGTTCACTGATAATGTATATTAGTTTATTTACCCTATCACTATAAATTTCAGGTCCTGACTGCCTCCATACTTCTCATCTTGACTAAACCATTATTGTTTGTTTTTTCCTTTGCTTTGCTCACAATAATCTCGATTGTTTTCATGTCCTTTTTCGTTCCTTGTCTCGTGCCTCTTTTTATCCTGTTAACATGTGCTCACACCTGCATGACTTCATTCTTTATGTACATATTTTACACTCTACCACGTTTGCGTAGCTTCTTTATTTGTTTCAATGTTCTCGTCTTCGCTTGTGTGTTCCATTACTTGCGGGGTTTCGTTTTTCGTCTATTTATCTTCAAGTTGTTTCAAGATTCAGTTGTATGCTTCACTGCTCAGGGCGGAGGTCCATGTTCTTTATATGTGTACTTTAATCCCCTTCAACGCAGTGACGCATTTTATATGTATTTTTTTCTGTCTAAGGGCATGTGCGCTGCTGGCGTCATCGGAAGCGTGTTGGTCTCTCTTATTTGTGGGTTCGAATCCCGCACTCGCTTCTCTCCAATTCCCAGCAGTGTTAGGTACCTGCTCCAGCAGTCACCCAAGGACATAATAAGGCAAAGGTGACGCTTTCATCTTCAGCTACTCAGCGTCTCCTGACGTAGTCTCCTCACCTTCTATGGGTAGGTGATTTCAATGCATCAGAGATCATGAGCCCCGGCCCGAAAGGGTCTCGATCGAGGGAGGCTTCCCTCAGGCGGGAGGTCGTCCCCTTGAAGTGAATAGAACCGCCTGTTTCTTAGCCATAACGAAAGCAACGAAGTACGTCACCGCAGAGAAGGACTTAAGTTGTTTTACTTGTCCTCAGAGCTCCTCTTTGTTTTTATATTCGATTACGTGCCCCGAGGTCGATGCTCTCTTTCGTGCCCTCTTGTTTTATGTGTTTGTTTGTTTTTTTGTTTCCCTTTGTTATTATGATAAATTTATTCTTTTTTTCTTTTTTTTTTAAGCGGATGGGTGTGTGTACCCGTCCTCCCCCGTCAGAAACCTCTTGAGTTGTCCTCTGGTGGACCACCCTCAACCGCTTTTCCGTTGCTGTTTTTTTTTTTTTTTTATATAACCTCTCACACTCTCTTTTCTCCTTTTCTTTTGTAATTTACAGGCAGGCTTGATTGGCTGGCTCTTACTTGGTTGTCCCGTTACTTTGTGTCTTCTTCTCCTTCTTCTTCTTCTGCTTCTTCTTCTTCTCCTTCTTCGGTTGAGTTTCCTTCGTCCCGGTCTTCGGCCATGTCGTGGCAATTTCCCCAAATTCTTTCTTATTTATCTTCTTCTTCCGCAGCGTCCCCCCTCCCTCGAAGTTTCCTTCCCCCCAACCCCCAACTTCCCCCACCCTCCGCATACTACCAGTGTCCCCCCTCCTCCTCCTCCCCCTCCACCTCCCTGACTTGAGCCTTCCTCCGTCCTCCTCTTCCTTCACCTCCACCAACACTAAACCTTCCGTCGCACCTCCATTCCTACGTTACCTCCTCCTCCTCCTCCTCCTCCTCCTCACTCCTCCACGTCCACTTCTTCCCTCGCTCTTTCCTCCCGCTTCCCCTTGCTCCTCCCTCCCTTCCCCCAGCTCCTCCCACTCCTCCACACCCTCCATCGCCACGGCGCGGCTCCTCCTCGGAGACGGGCGGGAGGTATATAGGCGCAGGAGCGAAGGGCGTGCGACAGTTTAGGTGCTGTAGGAGGGAGCTGGTCGTAGCCTGGGCTACGCTGTGGACTTGGTAGTTCTTGAGAGTGGTAGTTCCCGTGCTGC
>NC_134782.1:6957658-6982658 GCF_046742065.1 Oratosquilla oratoria
CCTCCTCCTCCTCTTCCTCCTCCTCCTCCTCCTCCTCCTCCTCCTCCTGCTTTTTTGTTGTTTTGACTTCTACTGTCCCGCTTTAAATCTTTCCTGTATCGCCACTGTGACATTTTCCCCAACGACAGAAGGGCGGGTTTTTATGACAAATTACTAATAATTCTTCTTCTTCCTCTTCTTCTTCTTTATATATTTTTTCTTCATCTTCATCCTCTTTATCTTCCTCTTAATTTTTCTTTTTCTATCTTTCTCTCATTAACCATCTTCTTTTTCGTTTTCTTCTTCTGTTTCTTCTTCTTTATCTGTGTCGTCATTTTTTCTTCTCTTCCTTTTTGGCCCCCTTGTTCTTCACCTTCTTCATCTTCTTTTACTGCTTGTTCATCCTCCTAATTGTTTTCTTCTTCAATAAGGTTGCGTGGAAGGCGTCTGACCTCTTGTCAACACTGTCCTCCTTTTTTCTCTTCTTATTCACTCCGATAATACTCTTCACTCGTGCTTCTCTCACGTCTTTCTTCTGATACTCCTCCTCTTCCTCCTCCTTCTCCTCTTCCTCCTTTTCTTCCTCTCCCTCCTCCTTCTCCTCGTCGTCCTTCTCCCCTCCTCTTCCTCCTCCCTTCCTCTTCCTCCTCCCTCTCCTCCTCTTCCTCCTCCTCTCCTCTTTTTCTTCTCCTCCTCCTCCTATTCTTCCTCCCACTCCTCTCCCTCCCCCTCCTCTTTCTCCTCCCTCTCCTCTCCCTCCTCCTTCTTTTTTTCCTTCTCCTCCTCCTACTCTTATAATTAATATTCATCCCCTTCCACTTCCTCTCCGCTACCCCGTTCAACTACCCATTTATGCTTCCCTAGTTACCCACTCTCTCCCACTCCCCACTTCCCCCAACAAACTCATTATCTCCCTACTCCCTCCCCCCTTCGTTCCTGAATCCCCCTAAACTCTCCCCCCAACTCCCTCCTCCTCCTCCTTCCCTCCACCTCCTCCTCCTCCCCTTGACCTCCTCCTCCTCCTCCCCCTCCTCCTTCTCCCCCTCCTCCTTCCTTCCACCTCCTGCCACTGCCAATGACCTCTTCCGGGCGACCTTGGCACCTGCGACTTTAAACTTGACATTGTCCGTGCCGCGGCCGCAGACGCCAGGCACCGTTAGTCCATCACCAGGGTCCCCTAGCGACGGCAGAACGTCTTCCTCCAACTGTACAGATCGTAGTTTCTTGTCCACCTCGCCCTTTTGTCGATCTCTGACGCTTGAGTCACGTGATGCGTAGGTCCCTGAGTCTCTTCTTAAAATCCTATCACAGTGTTGGCATCTTTTTATAGATTACTTTTTTTTTTTTTTTTTGCATTATTATCTTTTAGCACCGTCGTCTGATCCTCCCCCTACCAATGATATATTTATTTCTGTAACACCATCCCTTGCACCAGTGCACCGTCACATTTGATCCATCCTTTATGACCAATGCTGTGTTTTCACCACATCGCAACCACCGCTACTACTACAAGTGTCACTACCAATATAAGTATCACTATTCATGCGAACACCCCTACTACTATACTACTACTATTACCACCACTACTATCATCACGACTACCACTACCACCGCTACCAGTCCCACTACCACCACCACAAGCACCGCCATTACCACTGCCAACAACACTATTACTACGAACATTACCAATGGTATGCTCCTTCTCCTCCTCCTCTTCTTCCTTATCATCTTCCTCCTCCTTCTCTTCATTATCATCTTCCTCCTCCTCGTCTCCCTCCTTCTTCTCTACCTTCTTCTCCCTCCAATCTCTTCCTCCGCCAACTTGTCCTCCTCCACCTTATCCTCATCCTACCCCCACCCTTCCTCCTCGACCTCCTCCCGCTCTGCTAGACTCCTTGTCCTTGGGAGTGGTCAAAGTACTTCGCTGTCGCAGTTTCTGCGCCAGAGAACGCGTTGTGGCATCTGTCGCGAGACATCGCTGCAGTCTAACAAGTACACACACACACACACAAACACACACACACACACACACACACACACACACACACACACACACACACACACACACACACACACACACACACACACACACAAACACACACACACACACACACACACACACACACACACGCACACACACACACACGCATACACACACTTTCAACGAACGGACGGCTTGACGAACGCTCTGAAGAAAAGTGCAGATTGAGGATACCAACGCAAAGAGAAGTGCCTTTTTGTATTTGCAGGGGGGGGGGAATTGCTCGTGAGGTAGTGGGAAAGTAAGGAAAGAGGAGAGGGGGAGGGATTACTGGGGAAATGGAAGGTAATGAGGATGTGGAGGACTTGGCCCAGGCAGACGGGCGGAAGGTCAACATGAAACGACCACCGGATGACGAAATGGCAAATAAAAATGTAAAGATTAGAAGTATAGAGAGGAGAAATACAGTAGAAAGTGACGAGAATATGTTCCAGGGATTTAAAGAGGGTGGGGGGGACACAACCCCCCCCAGACTGATAAGACTAGAGGAGAGAGTTGATAAGGTGATCGAGGACTTGGAACGTAAGTTAGGTAATGTAGGCTCCATTCTCCAAAGAATTGAAAGATTGGAACAACTAGAGAAGGCTAACAGAAACTTAACTGAAGAAGTAGAGGACCTAAAAAGACAGTTAGGAAATGTAAAGGAGGAGAATGAGAAATTGAAGAAGAATAGTAATGAAAACAGTGAGAAAATAGCTACAGAAGCTAAAAATTGGAGAATAACTCAAGAAGGGAATAAGGTTTCATTCACTGACATAGTCAAACAGCAATTGAAAGAACATAATGAAGACTCAGTTATTAAAGTGATGAGACAGAAGGAGAATATAGTAAGAGAATTAGCTGACAAAAAGAAATGTATAATTATATTAGGAATGGAAGAGAAACAACCCAGATAGAACCGCAAGAATCAAGGAGGAAAATGAAAGGGTAAGCAGTTTATTAAAATTAGTCCAGGAAGATGAACCAGAAATTATAAAGGAAATTGAGGAAAAATTCAGACTCGGAAAATATAGTACAGATAAGACCAGACCAATTAAGATTAAATTCAGGTCACAAACAACGGCAGAGAAAATTCTATCCAAGACAGGGAAACTAGCAACAAATGATCAATATAAAAAGGTATGGATAAAAAGAGAAATGAATAAGGAGGAAAGAGAGGCAGAAAAGCAGAAAAGAATTGAAGCTAAGGCAAAAAACGAGGAAAGAACGGAGTCAGAGAAAGAGAGATTCTATTGGAGAGTAGTGAACATGAAAATAAAGCAGTTCGACATACTAAAGAAAAACATAAGGGAAACAGAGAACACAATGGAAGTGGCAGAAAACTAAGAGTGTCTTACACAAATATAGATGGATTGATAACAGGATTGAATGAACTGAATGATTATTTGAAAGAAAAAGAACCGGACATAATGGGAATTGTAGAAACAAAATTAAAAGGCCCACTACCACCCAACAGTGTAGGACATGATACATACAATTATTGGATTAGAAACAGAGAGAAAAAACAAGGGGGTGGAGTTATGTTCCTGACAAAGAAGGATATAAACGTGAAAGGTGTCATATATGGAAAGAATACAGTAGAGATGATTATGATAGAAGTGGAAGACCGAGATAAGAAGAGCAGAAAATTTGTGATCAACTATGTGCCTCCGAAAACAGCCTCATGGGAGGAGAATGAACATAAAAGTATGTTAGAGGACACAAAGATAGCATTAACTAAAATAATGGAAGACGGAGGAAGAATAGTTATGATGGGCGACTTTAATTGCAAAGAAATCTGCTGGGAAGAAATGACAGTAAAGAGTGGTGATGACTCATGGGGAAATGCTCTACTTGAGATGATTACTGACCATTCAATGACACAATGGATACAAGAGAACACTAGGTATAGAAATGAAGAAGAACCATCGAGGCTAGACTTAATAATTACATCTGAACCTAGAATAGTGGACAAGATTGAATATAAAACACCAATAGGTAAAAGTGACCACATATTGATTGAACTGGAACTTAATGAAGAAAAATATATGAAAAGAAATGAACAATATAGAAAAGGAAGAATGATGTATGAAAAAACAAACTTTGATAAAATAAGAGAATTCTTCCAACAAGAAAACTGGGAAGAAATATACAAAGAAGAAACATCAGTGGAAGAGAAATGGAATATTTTGACAAAAATTTACAAAGAAGGAGTGGAAAAGTATGTCCCAAGACAAAAACAAGAAAAAGAATATGTAAAATGCTGGTACAACAAAAGTTGTAGGGAGTTAAAAGACAAAAGAGACAAAGCCTGGACCGGATGGAAAAAAGACAGAAGACCTGAAAAATGGAAAATATATACTGGTTATAGAAATGAATATGTACAAAAGTGCAGAGAGGAAAAAAGAAAATATGAAAAAGATGTTATAGAAAAGTGTAAAGATCAACCAAAACTATTCTACAGATTTGTAAACAATAAACTGAAAAACAAACAAGACTTGGAGAAATTAAGACAAGGGGGAGTTGAATACACTGAGGAAATGGAAATGGCAGAAATTATGAACAAACATTTTAAATCAGTGTTTACAAGGGAAAATATACAACCTGAAGAGATTGAGTGGAAGGAAAAAGTCCCCCCTATGGAAGAAATAGAAGTAACGAAGAATGAAATATTGACACACTTGGGTAATTTTGATGTCAGAAAATCGCATGGGCCAGATGAAATAGCAAACTGGATTCTGAAAGAATGTAGGAATGAACTGGCAGACAAAATACATAGCATAATAAGCAGTTCCTTAAAAGAAGGAAAAGTTCCAGAAGATTGGAAAAAAGCAAATATAGTACCTATATATAAAGGAGGAAATAAAGAAGAACCTACCAACTATAGACCAGTCTCTCTAACAAGTACAATAGCAAAAATATGTGAAAGAATTATCAAAAGTAGATGGGTAAAATACTTGGAAAAAAACAACGTACTAAATCCAAGGCAATTTGGATTCAGACAAGGACGATCATGCGTCACCAATTTAATATGTTTCTATTCAAGGCTAATAGATATAATACAAGAAAGAGATGGATGGGCTGATTGTGCATTTCTAGACCTAAAAAAAGCTTTTGACAAAGTACCACATAAGAAGTTGCTTAAGAAATTAGAATATGAAGGAGGAATACAAGGTAAATTGCTAAATTGGATGGAAGACTTTTTGCAAGAAAGAAAAATGCGAGTAGTGATAAGAGATCAGCACTCAAAATGGAATGAAGTAATAAGCGGTGTCCCGCAGGGAACAGTTTCTGGCCCCAATAATGTTTGCTATATATATTAATGATATGGATGAAGGAATTGAAAGCTATATGAGCTTCTTTGCAGATGATGCAAAATTACTGAAAAGAGTGAAAACTGAAGAAGATTGTGAATCACTACAGAGAGATCTAAATAAAGTACAAGAATGGAGTAGGAAGTGGGAGATGGAGTTCAATACAAAAAAGTGTAGTATAATGGAATTTGGAAAAAGCAAAAACAGAATAACAGGATCATATAATTTGGGAGAAGAAGGAATAAAAAGAGTAGAAAATGAGAGGGACCTGGGAGTCATTGTTATGAATAATATGTCACCTGAGAAACATATAAATAAGATTTTTGGAGAAACTTATAATTTAATAAGAACAATCAAAGTGGCATTTACATACCTGGATGAAGAAATGGTGAGGAAAATCCTAGTCACCCTGATAAGACCAAGATTGGAATATGCAGCAACGATATGGTCACCAAGTACAAAAAAATGTATAAAAAAACTTGAAAGAATACAAAGAGCAATTACTAAAATGGCACCAACACTCTCAAAACTATCATATGAAGAGAGACTACAAAAACTTAAACTACAGACACTAGAGCAAAGAAGAGAGAGAGGAGATTTGATAGCTATTTACAGAATCATGAAAGGCATAGAAATTACTGATAGAGAGAATCTGATAAAATGGGATGACAGAAATACAAGAGGACACGGAAAGAAAATAAAAAAAGACAACTATAGAAGAGATTTGAAAAAGAACAGCTTTCCTCACAGAGCAATAGACAGTTGGAGCAAGTTAGATGAGAAAGTGGTGTGTGCAAAAACAATACATGAATTTAAAAATAGTTTAGATAAAATGAGATATGAAGACGGGACCTCACGAGCATAGCTCCCCTTCCCGTAAAATACAACTAGGTAAATACATACACACACACACACACACACACACACACACACACACACACACACACATCTGGTCAACTCACATTCTAGCTAAGCCACAACAAGCCAGTAGGCCGGCCAGCACCTTCGCCGTCTGTTTGTCTGTCTCCATCTTCTTGTTTGTTTGTGTCTGTTTGTCTGTCTGTCTGTCTTTCTGTCTGTGTGACTGGCTGGCTGAATTTTTCTGTCTGTGTCTCTCAAGCTGGCCGGCTGCATTTCTGTCTGGCTGGCTAGTCGTATCTTTCTGTATGTATGCCCGTCTGCTTGGTTGTCTGTTTATTTGACTGTGTCTGTATGTGTCTATGGATGGAACTGTCTCTACATCTATCTGTCTGTTTGTTCGCCTGTTTGTCGGTCCCTAGGGAAGTTGTTTCCCTCCCTGTCCGATATGCTCCCCACTTATTTCCAGGCTTGAAATACGATCCATTTCTCTCCACGGCCACTCCTTCAACCTCACCCACTCTCTCAACCCCTTTGCCCTCTACCTCCTGTCTCTCCCTGTGGCGTGTGAAGAAAAATAAAAATGAGGAGAAGGAGAAAAAGAACAAGGTCTGGATACATCGAGGTGCATTTTTCGGCGAACCTGGGTTGGGTGGTCGGTTCCCAAAACAGGCTGTGGTCCAAGTTAGGTGGAGATTTGGAATGAGATGGGGATGGATAAACACATATGTACTTATATATATATATATATATATATATATATATATATATATATATATATATATATACATATATATATATTATATATATACATACATTATACACTTTATTTTCGACTTTCTGGGTGTATTATCACTTATGGATATTTTGGATACTTTTGACCACATATAAGTACAGTAATTCACAGTTTCCTGTGATTATTCTTTTTCTTGCTTTAACATGAATTTCGCGAAGATCGCTATTCCTCAAAGTCCGATATAACCTTCCTACTCGAACGAATGTCCGAGTCTGGGGTCAGGGAGCGGAGTGGGATGGAGTTGGGTGGGGCTGAGTGGGCCATCATCTTGGGATGAGTAATCGCGGTCGGCCGTGAAAGGTTAAGACAATGGAGGAGGTTCGGTACAGGTGGCGCGGTGGAACGGTCTTGAGAGGTTGGGTTAACGCACCGTCACATCATCCACCAACCTATTCAACAAATTAGCTCTAAAGGTCGGGAGTATGATCCCGTCCTTCCCCTTTCCCTGTGCGCTGGTCTCACAGATGTCTGGTTGTGGGTTCGAGACCCGCACTCCTCTCCGATCGCCCAGCAGTGTCTGTAGTTACCTGTTCCAGCAGTCCTCGAAGAGTATACACATAGGGCAAAGGTGACGGTTTTGGTCTCAGCTACTCAGTGCCTCCTGGCGTATAATGCTCCTCACGTTCCCTTCCTCCCTCCCCTCCTTCATACTGTATACGAGTTTAGATATCCTGTGTATCATTTCCCCAAACTTGTTACTTGATCTCTTAATGTGAACACTGTCTACGATGCGTTGAAATCACCTTAAATCGATCCGGGAGGAGTGTACTGGTGAACGGATTTTGTGGTGTAAGATTCTTCCGGAGATGATGGTGTGGGTATGATACCAGAATGGGCTAACTGAGATAGAAGTTACTGACGTAAAAGTGAAGAGCCTTGAGACGGCACTGATGCTTCGAAGGGACAAGAGGTGGTGTCCGGTGATGCTTGTGATAGCTGACAAAGAAATGGATTAACAAGCCCCACCGCAAGGACTCGAACCTTTGCATTAGCGACTGCTTATCATGAAGCGAAGATGATACCTTTGAGCAAACAGGATCGTACAAGAGGAACGAGTGACTCAAAGGTATCGTGTCTGCTTCATAATAAGCAGTCCCTAATGTAAAGGTTCGAGTCCTTGCGGTGGAGCTTGTTAATCCATTTGTCACAATGACACACAACTTGACCGGGAAATGTTGTTGTCACAAATGTGTCGGTGACAGCAAGTAGCCTTGGGACATCAGATATGAAGCTCTGGGAGCTGTGTGCTGACAGCATCACTCCCTCTGAGTATGACTTCGGCATTCATTTGGAAACACCACGTACATCATGTAGAGAAGAAGTATCGATCATAGTAATGTGTGTGTGTGTGTGTGTGTGTGTGTGTGTGTGTGTGTGTGTGTGTGTGTGTGTGTGTGTGTGTGTGTGTGTGTGTGTGTGTGTGTGTGTGTGTGTGTGTGTGTGTGTGTGTGTGTGTGTGTTTGTGTGTAGCGGTTTACACACGTTATGTTGTAGTAGCCATATTTGTGGGTTCTTAGATATTCTATGAAGATTGCAATAACCTTCTTGTAATTTTGAAACAAAAGGAATAATGAAGTGTTGCTGGTGTCCACAACTACAATAGAAAGTTATAAAGAATGAATTTTAATTGTAAACACGTAACTGGGAATTTAATTATTATTGTGTTGTTCTTTCTGTTAGTGTCGATGTAGATAACTGGTTGAAAAAGGACAAATATCTTTGAGTACAGAAGTGAACGAAAGTCATTGGGAATCGAGACGTGACCAATTCTGCCGAGTTTACTTAAACCCTGTTAAGGAATGGAAGTCCTCTCCTGAATTAAACGAAACGTTATGTACCATATTGGGATTAACTAGTAGAAGTATCCATAACGACGTCACTCTCTAAGGGATTAATCGAGTTTAGTTAGCTCCACGGTAAATGAGGATTCTTCGTTCGGCTGAACGAAGCTTCACACGATACAGACCGTCGCTCGGCTTCAAAAGCTCCCGGAGGCATCATGGGTCACATTCAAGTGTCCGCACGAGAACACACGCGGAGAGGCGCACCCACCCGACACTGCGCCTGCGCACCAGAGGCCGACGTTCTGCGACTACCCTATGGTCACCAGTGAGGTTTGCGGTCCTCCAAATAGAACAGTGACCCTTCGCTAGCAAGAGAGGGAGGTCGGGGGTACTATAAAGGTGAATAAAATCGCCCGGCGGCAGGATGACTAGGTCCCACCCGGTAAGGAAGGGGTTAATTGAGATCAACTCTAATCCCTTCGTGAGATTGTTACGGAGATTAATAGAATAGCCTTGCGGTAGTCAGAACAAATGGAAAAGTGACACGCGTAAGGAAGGGATTAGTGGAATGCCTCAGGGAGATCATGACGATCAACTCCGCTCATTGACGAGTCAAGCCTCCTATAAAAAAGAAAGAAAAAATCCCTCCTTACATCTCTCCTTGACCACCTCTGCGACTCTACCTCTTCGACTTCACCTCTTCGAGGCGATATCGTCCCCAAGGATAGAAGTCCTGGTGAGCGCTGACGATATATTACATATAATACCTCGAAGTGGATGGGAGAGATAACGAACGGGTTTTGGGGTTAGGTGTAGTGATTGCGTACGATTTGACTCTTCTCCAACCCCCTTATAAGAGAGGAAAAGACCTTTTTGGTATGTGTATACATGTACTACCTGCATGTGTACATTCTTCATCCCCGTGGGCATGCAGGCAGACAATCGGGAAGACAAGACAAGACAAGACAAGACGCGCCTCGGAGATCGCCCCGGGGCGGGTTGACGTAAGAATCGTTCTTATTGGTAGAAACTGAGGCGTCGGGGTCGTTGAGTTCGAAGAAAGGTGCTTGAGTTCGAGAACATAAAAGGTCGGGAGGACTGAGATTGCAGCCCAGGTAATGGAAGGTACACTTCAGTGATTGTTGATATTGTCTTGTGATTCTAGTCCGACTTTGTTTCTCGTGTTTCTCGCTGCATATATATGTCTGTGTGTGTGTGTGTGTGCGTCTGTGTGTGTTTGTATGTGTGTATGAGTGTGTGTTACGTATTTATGTGGGTGTGTGTGTATTTGTGCGTGTGTGTGTATTCATGTGTGTGTGTGTGTGTATGTGCGTGTGTGTGTGTGTGTGTGTATTTGTGCGTGTATGTGTATTTGTGTGTGCGCGCATGTATGAGTGTGTGTGTGCGTGCGTGCGTGCGTGCTTAAGTGTGCTTTGTGCCTGAATATGCATGGTGTCAGTCATGTCATGTTTTGATAAGGAAGTCCTGCACACACACACACACATCTGCATGCAGAGACCTCGAGACCTGCTGGTGCAGTTATATACATCATTTTGCTTTCCGGATGTCTGATTTGCATCTGCAGACGGACACGGACAAAAAGAAGGACTATCCCTCGACAATGCCACCAACGATGGGAGGCTGTGAAACCCGCTGTCTCCTTAAGAAGCATCTCAACCTCCTCTGACCTTACTCTTCTCTTCTTCTCTCCTGATCTTTCCCTTCTCCTCTCCTTTCCTTTCCTTTCCTTTCCTCTCCTCTCTTCCGCTCTTTTATTCTCCACTGCTTTCCTCTTCTCTCCGCTATTCTCTTCCTCTCTTCTCTTTTCTTCTCTTCCTATTCTCACTTCCTCCTCTCGTAATTCCTTCCTTTCTTCCCTCCTTCCTTTCCTCTTTGCCTCTTCTCTTCTACACTCTTCTTCTATTTTATTCTTCCTTTCCTCTACCCCCTTCATTCTTTCCTCCTTCCTTCCTTACCGCCTTACCTCATCTCCTCCTTTCGTTGTTTTCCTTCTTCTCTTCTTCTACTTTCCATCTTACTTCCTTCTCTCCCCTCCTCCTTTCCTCCTTCCTTTCTTTCTCTCCTCCTCTCCTTACCTCTTACCCTTCTTTTTCCTTCTATTTTCCTTTTCTCTTCCTCTCATAACCTCATCTCGTTTCTTTACTTCAATTCTCTCTCTCTTTCTCTCTCTCTCTCTCTCTCTCTCTCTCTCTCTCTCTCTCTCTCTCTCTCTCTTTCTCTCTCTCTCTCTTTCTCTCTCTCTCTCTCTCTCTCTCTCTCTCTCTCTCTCTCTCTCTCTTTCTCTCATTTGCGTACGGGGTCACTCATTTCCTTTTTTCTGTGTACCTGAAACTGAACACAGAATTTTGCATAATTTAGTATACCACTTGAATGTCTCGATAGATTTATTTTTTCTAGGTTACAAGATTATATGTTTACATTTTTCGCATAGTTGACAACACTTTTTGGTTATCATTTTAAGTTTTCACTTTTTTATGCTATTGATTCGTTTATTTGTTAATCTACTTACACACACACACACACACACACACACACACACACACACACAACACACACACGCACACACACACATTTATATATGTATATATATATATATATATAAGTATAAAATATATATATATATATATATATATGTATATATATGTATATATATATATATGTACATTTCTGGTAACCACTAAGTAAATCGGAAGGAAACTGTAATTCCCAAGCGCTTTCGTGATATGAATAACACGAAAGCGCCTGGGAATTACTGTTTTCTTCCGATTCCCTTAGTGGTTACCAGCAAAATTTGTGGATCACGTGTTGTTTTAGTGATCTTTCTGCATATATATACATATATATATATATATATATAATATATATATATATATATATATATACGCGTGTGTGTGTGTGTGTGTATTTATTCGCTGATATATATGTGTATATATATATATATATATATATATATATATATATTCATATATATATCCGTTTATTTATTTATCTATTTCTTTATTAGTTTATTTATTTATTTATTCATACATTTCTCTCTCTTTCTCACAGGTATGTAGCCGGTTTTGGTCGTGTCCACTCGGGTCCGTCTCTGGTAAGTGAGTGGCCCTTTGCGTCGTCCAATTTGCATTGCATTATCCCCACAACGATTATGTACGGGTGTGTGTGTGTGTGTGTGTGTGTGTGTGTGTGTGTGCAGGCGTGTGTATGCGAGTGTGTACGAGGTAGAAAGAAAGAGAGAGAGAGAGAGAAAGAAAGAGAAGAGAGAAAGAGTGAGAGGTGCGGTAGGAAGAGAGAACGCAAGAAAGAAAATTAAGAAAGAGCTGATAAGAGAGAAGGTTAAGAGAGTGAGGGAGAGAGAGAGATAAAAATTTCACGCACGAATGCTCCCAGTTATAGAACTCAGATGAAATGCTACTTTGTAGTAAAGGACAAAGAAGGTCTAGAGATAACCTCCCCCTCATTCTTTCAATCCCCCCACTACCACCACCACCACAGTCGCCGAGTCGTGTTTAATTGATCTCGCCCAGAAGGCACATCTGTGACGGATCGGACAACGAAGGTCTTTTACATGAATGTCATCGACTCGGCCGAAGTCAGACATCGTAGCAGATCGTTAGTCATCTCTTCTAAAAAAAATAAAACAAAAACCAACATTTCCGGATGAGTTTGTGGCACTGAATCACTCCAACGTTTGTTCCTAAAAAAAAAAAAAGGTAATTGAGGCTCGATTTTTAGATCAATCAAGAATCTCTGTCGATAAATTTCCAGGGGGCTAATTAGGGATAGGAAGGAGGGAAGGCGTAAGGGAATTCGGGAGGAGGAGGAAGAGGAGGAGGAGGAGGAGGAGGAGGAGGGTGTGGCAATGACCTCGGTCTTACCAGACCAACAGGTATGCTTATCTGGTCTTACTTCTGGTCTACCCACCGGGTCTGATTCTAAATCTGACACTCGGTCTGATCATCGGTGACTGACCGCGGGGCACTTCGGTCGTTGTCTTTCTGGGTTTCAAGAACTCTTGGTTTGGCAGAAGCTTTCTTGAGCTTCAGCCCCTCGAGTGTCTGGATTCCGTCCCTCAGTTCTTCGTTCATCTTGTTTTATTTCTACTGGGTAGACTCGTATCTACTCCCTCTTTGGTTCGTACCTTTGTGTAACCAACTCGATGTCCACATTATTCAGTCCACTACCTCTCTCTCTCTCTCTCTCTCTCTCTCTCTCTCTCTCTCTCTCTCTCTCTCTCTCTCTCTCTCTCTCTCTCTCTCTCTCTCTTTCTCACTTCTGTTTCCAGGTGCAGTTGCTAGCTACTCGATCTACTGGTACTCCGGTACTACGAGTAAGACGTTGCCGTTGTCCCCACCAGCTATATTAGGCATCAAGTTAACTATCACCGGGGCAGTGAACCATATACACACGAACACACTCATACACACACATATACACACGAACACACTCATACACACACATATACACACGAACACACAAACACATACACACACACACGCACACACACACACATATATATGTATATATATATAATATATATATATATATATATATATATATATATATATATATATTCTGTATAAATGCAGTAGGAGAAAGAATTTTGCACAGTAACGCATAATTTTACGCCCATTACCAAGAAAACACACAAGTGTCGTATTCACAACTGATTAATGAACCTGGCTATGACTTGGCGTGTGCCGCTATTGACTGCAAGGAGATACCTTTGGCGTCCCGATGGGCCGTGGCGAACTCCCGGGAAAAATAATCGTTCTTGCGATGGTTGGCTGACCTTCGACCACATAGAGACAGTAAGCCTCATCCAGGAAGTGAGCTTGGTGTCCATGGTGTTTGTGTTCGAAAGTAGTGTATTCCAAGGTCGTGGGGAGATGTGATATGTGCGGTGTTTGTGTTTATAAGGTTGAGGGTTTTTGGAATGATAGATTTTGTCACACACGCCCTCGTGCACAGAAGAAAGGAGACACGCAAATGCACAAATACACACACACACACACACACACACACACACACACACACACACACACACACACACACACACAGAAAGAGAAGTGGGTAAAACAGGGAGAGAGAGAGAGAGAGAGAGAGAGAGAGAGAGAGAGAGAGAGAGAGAGAGAGAGAGAGAGAGAGAGAGAGACGCACGCGAACACATGCTCAAACAAAACCAGAAACAAAGGGAGCGTCCATAGTCCAGTGGGCATGTCTACCGTCAGCCGGGGCGTAGATGATAGTAGGTTCTGCAGACCCTAAGCCTTCCTTATCTATGCAGATGATATAGTCCTGCCGCACTAAGGTACTTCTACGGCTCAATCCAATGCCAGAGAATGAGCTCAGGAACTGCTTTGTTTCTTTGATTTTTTATTAGCATACAGTTCTTCTTCTTTTTCTTCTTCTTCTTCATCTTCCTCTTCTTCTTCTTCCTCTTCTTTTTCTTCTTCCTCTTCTTCTTGTTCTTCTTATTATTATTATTCCTCTTCTTCTTCTTCTTCTTCTTCTTCTTCTTCTTCTTCGTCTTCTTCTTTTCCTTCTTCTTCTCCATCTCCTTCCTCTTCGTCTTCTTCTTCTACTTTTTCTTCTTCCTCTTTTTCTTCTTTTTCTTCTTTTTTTATAAATCACTTCGGTACAGACACACCTAATTGTTCAATAAAGTATCTTTATCATATCAAGTGGTCAATAATAGCCACAGAACTTCACAGTACCTAGAAATCATGCGACAGCCACTCTCGGGACCTTTAGATTTCTTCATCAAGATCCCAGGCTGGGAACCGAATGCCAATCCACAGGGTTACGTTCCTCAGAAAGCGTTTTAGTCTCGAGAATGGGAGTGCCACCATGCATATGTGCGTCCACTTGTCAATTTAAAAATTAGTTATATCGTTACAGTAATAATTAGTCAAATAATTAGTACCAATTTGTGCACTAATGCAATACTAATTGGTGTACTGATGTAGTACTATATGGAAACTCATTTACCACCTTCACAATGATTGGGACATTATTACATTGCTGTAGGTAGATGCACTAATCAGTTTTACAGTGATTGTTAGTGATGCATTACTAATAGGTATATTGGTACAGTACTATAAGTGGTTCCCTTGACAATATTCAATTTTATTTCTATACATATACTACTGTAAAGCGATCCATATAACAGTTTCAAATCAACTGGTGAACTAAAACAACACTGGATTTATCTAATTGTACTATAGAAGAAAGGAGTAACTCTCGTGAGGTCCCGTCTCCTAGTCTCCAATTCATCATACGTAGTCTCAAATGTGTTTGTTTGATTATGGGAATCCATTGAAACAATGACAACGTCCCCCCCCCCGTGCACGAAAAGATAGTTATATGAAGTCAGAGTCCAGTTTATGTATGAAGAATTGTAAGGAGATTCTTCTCAGGTGACGTACAGAAACAAGCGGTACTATCATAGCTTCCTGATTGGAAAGAAAGATTATTCAAACCATGAGGAAATACCCAGGAGTAATGTTCATGAAACGAATACACATATTCCTCCCCTGAGCACTGGGGACGCCCTCTTCAGCGCGAGGAAGGTTTTCTTCCCTTTTGAGTCGCGGAAATGCAAATCGGCTCCCGCAAGACTGAAGGGAACGGCAGTTTATGACAGTAATTACTCGACGGTCAGCTTCGTCGTAAATCCTCCCATGGATGTTTAGGATGTTACCCAAAGGAGACAAATCTTCTTCTTCTCTAAGAAGACCCGGATGGCGATGAAAGCCATGTTGATAACAATGTGTTCGTAATGAGCGTAAGAACCAGAGGCTTTCAACCCGCCTTTCGCCGAGTATACCAGACTCTTATGTATTGCTGTTCTTTAGTCTCCTAGAGAGGCCACTCTTCAATAGTAAATTATATCGTTAAAAATCCACTAAATCACATCAGTTTTTTTAACCGCCCCAGAGGTCCATAGTGAGGACCACTGGGACCATTTTCTGTTCATTTGAGACTTAAGGAAGTGAAGGGTCTAAGAAGTCAATTCATAATATGTGGAAACTAACGTGCAGGTAGATTCTAGGCTACACTGACATAAGGGTCAAAGTAAAAAAAATATATATATACATCAACCTGAAGGCGTCTTTATTTTTATTTTTTTCTACTTCATGGTAATCTATACGGGTTTTACAAAGTTGGGCTGAGCCTCGAAATGACTAGATGCCGAGTAGGTCCTTGACCCAGGTCGAGCATCTGTGCCAGTTGAGGATAAGGAAAATTCCTCTTCGGAGGACGTGTCCGGGAGCAGCTTATTCGTAAAATCATTTGCGAATTCTCTGCTTCCAGCTTTTTTTTTATCTATTTATTTGTTTATCTATATTTTCTTTTTATTTCAACTGCTTATATTTATTGTTTTATTCATTTATATATATATATATATATATATATTTTTTTTTTTCTTTAAGCGAAATTTGTGTCTATTTTGAATTAAACCTATCGTGTCTTTTACTGTAAATTTATTCTTTTTTCTTTTTTTTTTAATTCGTCCATTGGAGTAGGCAATTAGATGTGTCTTTCAGTCAAAATTAAAAAAAAATCCTTCATCGGGTTTGAAAAATTAATATGAACTAAGTTATAGCAAAGCTGAAGGCGGCTCGAAATGTTATATCTATTCTTCTGCACCATTTTCTAGTGTCCGTTAAATTTCTAAAAATAAAAAAATAAATAAAAAAAATGGCCTTCCGTAGTTCAAGGTGAGTGGCAGTCACTCTTGAAGGACATTGTGTAAGCTCAGGCCGTTGACCCGAATCCCAATGGAGCTTTCTGATTCGTCCGTCCAAAACAACGCCGGGCTCCCATTGGTCAGTTGCCAGGGGGCTGCGAGCTCAGTGGGCAAGAGAGTTTCCCTACAAGAGGTCTGGGCTACTACGTCTTCCTCATTCTTGTTGCAAAAGCCCTTGGCCCCCATCAGACGAGTTTCTCTTTTAAGCCCCCTGGGCTTCTGGCTGTTATGTAAAGACGGAGGTTTCAGGGCAGTTTGCATCGTTCTGACCTGTGTGCTACGTAAAACCACACACACACACACACACACACACACACACACACACACACACACATATAAACAAACATATACACATCTAGCTAAATACTAGGTAAAACCACACACACACACACACACACACACACACACACACACACACACACACACACACACACACACACACACACACACACACACACACACACACACACACACACACACACACACACACACACACACACGCACACACGCATGTAGGGTTTCAACCTGGTGTACATGTACTATATCAAAAGTACATTTGTGCTTTTCAGGGAGTACATACATCGAGGTTTGAGAGAATGTATACATCGTGTTTTAACATACAGTCAACTCAAGATATCTGATAAATTCTTATGAACTCAATTTATTTATATTTTCAATACTAAGATCCCTATGCTGTAGTCTACACGTAGCTTTCATAATAGAATTATACGTAATTAGTATAATTTTATCTTCTTCGATTCCTGATTTCAAAAGGTACATGAAAAATTGCTCTATGCATTATATTATACAGTTATTTACAGTAAATTACAATGAGTTAAAAGAGCATACTAGCTCTGATACAGAAACATAAAAAAAATAAGATAAGATAAAG
Organism: Oratosquilla oratoria; assembly: GCF_046742065.1. Taxonomy (NCBI): domain Eukaryota; kingdom Metazoa; phylum Arthropoda; class Malacostraca; order Stomatopoda; family Squillidae; genus Oratosquilla; species Oratosquilla oratoria. Next base: position 6,975,076 of record NC_134782.1, read on the forward strand.
TAAAATGCGAATCCAAATCTTGTTACCAGTAAATCCTATTATGCAAATCACAATTCGATAAAAAAAAAAAACTAATAAGAAGGCAACGGCCGCATAGCAGCGCAGCATGGAGCGTTGTCTGTTGAGCATAGCTCTTTCGGATAATCGAGTTGCCAACCTCGGTGAGATGATGCGTACTCGGTGCGTTAACTGGTACAACGTCCATCCTCCGCTGGAAGGCTGGAAGGAACAGCGGTCCAGAACCTGGAACTGTGACAGTCTCAGCTTTCGCGTGGCCTTGGACCGTGGAGAGAGGTCTGCGACTTTTTTTTTTTTTTTTTTTTAAGACCATCCCGAATCGTTCACTCTTCCACCAGAAGCGGAATAAAAGCGTCTGGTATTTAAGCAATGGAATATTACGGTCTTAGATTTATACAGATGGATGGTACATATCCTATTTATTGTATGTTTATCATATTCTGTGTCTCTTATTTTCCATATGTAGCACAAGAAAGAAATATACGTAACAAATAGAATATCATCTATCTGTCTATATGTATATATATATATATATATATATATATATATATATATATATATATTACATGTGTGTGTGTGTGTGTGTGTGTGTGTGTGTGTGTGTGTGTGTGTGTGTGTGTGTGTATAAATATATATATATATATATATATGTATATATCATATATATATACATATATATATATATATACATATATATATACATATATATATATATATCATATATATATATACATATATATATACATATTATATATATACATACATATATATATATATATATATACATGTGTGTGTGTGTGTGTGTGTGTGTGTGTGTGTGTGTGTGTGTGTGTGTGTGTGTGTGTGTGTGTGTGTGTGTATGTGTGTGTGTTTGTGTGTGTATGTATCTATATATATTTGAAAGGGAAATCAGTCACCCGCCTCCCCATTTGAAAGACATTAAGCTAGGCTTAATGTCATCACTGCCGACAAGGTATCACACAGCAGAATAAAGACAAACAACACCTCCTCGGTTCGGAAGTGTCCTGTGAGGGGCTCCGGCATCCTGTAGCAGGTAAAGGGTCAGTAGGAAACCCCATGGGGGGGCCTGAATCTCCTCCGGGGGTTGGGGGTTGCGGGGGGGGGGGTTTGATGTGCAGACGGGCAAGACTCCTCGGACGCCGGCTCTATCTCTTGCAACGGCATTTTGTCTGCCTTTCCCATCGAGGGCGATGCTGTTTGCTGAATATGCATGACGTTGCCAAGATGCTGCGCAAGGCCCATTATCTCTCTCTCTCTCTCTCTCTCTCTCTCTCTCTCTCTCTCTCTTTCTCACCTCTCTCTCATTCTCTCATTCTCTCGCTTTATCTCTCTCACATTATATCTCTCTCTCATTCTCTCTATCTCTCTCTCATTCTTTCTCTCTTTATCTCTGTCACACATTCTCTCTCTCTCTCTCTCTCTCTCTCTCTCTCTCTCTCTCTCTCTCTCTCTCTCTCTCTCTCTCTCTCTCTCTCTCCCTCTGTACATACGAAACACCAAGGCTAGTCTAATTTCAATTGGTTTCGGTTAAGGAAAGCAGTTGTTAAAATCTGTGAACTAAAACTTTTGGGAGCGGAGACAGCACTTAGTAAAGTTATTGTACATATTTCTCTTCCTGCCTGTACGAGCGCAGATTCCTTTGCCAGAGATCACGTGTCAGCCTGTCAGTTGGTCTGTCTGTCTGTCAGACTCCCTTGGCGAGCCCATCTCGCTTTCTTTGTGTGCCTGGACACACAAACACACACACACACACACACGGAAAATGTTAATAAAAAAGCGAGAAAAAAGCGAAAATGAATTGAGCTTTGTTGTTAAGCTTTTTGTTGTTGTTTTTTTAGCTTATTCTTTCATTTCTTCATTGCTTCCTCGTCTGATGCAAAAGTGCTTCTTTCTTGTTTACGTTTACATAATTTCCTTGATTCGACTCCTTACGCCTTCCCACCATATACGTCTCTTTTTATTTCTTTTATAGGCCTTTGGATCAGTATTTTCATCTCTCTCTCTCTCTCTCTCTATCTATATATATATATATCTCATACACGCACACTCTCTCTCTCTCTTTCTCTATCTATCTATCTATCTATCTATCTCTATCTCTCTCTGTCTGTGTGTCTCCTTCTCTCTCTCTATCTCTCTGTCTGTCTCTCTCCTCTCTCTCTCTCTCTCTCTCTCTCTCTCTCTCTCTCTCTCTCTCTCTCTCTCTCTCTCTCTCTCTCTCTCTCTCTCTCTCTCCCTATCTCTCTCCCTCTCTGTCTGTCTCTCTCCTTCTCATTCTCTCCCTCTCTTTATCTATCTATCTATCTGTCTTCCTCATAAACCTGTCAATTCCCTGTCACTCTTTTTCTTAAGACCGTCCACCTACTTGATCTTTTCTCCTACGACTTTCCTCTCATTTCCGCTTCCTCCTCTCCCCTCTCCTGCTCTCCTCGTCTGTTCTCTTCTCTCCTCCTCTCTTCCTCTCCTTGTCTCTCTCCCCACCCTTCTCTCCTCCGCCCTTCTCTCCTCCCCTCTCTTTTCCTCCTGCCCCCTCCCCTTCCATCTCCTCTCATTTCCTCTATTATCTTTCTTTCTCCTCTCCCCTCCACTCCACCTCTCCCCTCCTCCTCCTTTTCTCTCCTCTCCTTTCATTTCCTCTACTTCCCTCCTCCCTCCTCTCTCTTCCTCTCCTCCTCCTTCCTCTCTCCCCCTTCCTCTCCCCCCCTTCCTCTCCTCTCCTTTTCTCTCCTCCCCCGTCCTTTCTTCTCCTCCCCTCTCTTCCCCCTTCTCCTCCTCTCCCTTCCTCTCCTCCCATTCCCCTCCTTTCCCTTTCTCTCCTCCCCTTCCTCTCCTCCCCCTTCCTCACCTCTCCCTTCCTATCCTCTCCCTTCCTCTCCTCCCCCACCCTCTTCCTCTCCTCTACCTTCTTCTCCTCCTCCATCCTCTCCTCTCCTCCTCCACCCGTACCTCTCCTCTCCCTTCCTCTCCTCCCCCTTCCTCACCTCTCCCCACCCTCTCCTCCCTCTTCCCTTCCTCCCCCTTCCTCTCCTCTCCCCGCTCTCAGTAGCAGTTGCGCTCCCTTTGTTTCATCCACGCTCGTTGCCAAGTGCGGTTCTCCACTGGCGAGTCACGTCGAGTGGGAATGGATCACCCGGGCCACTTTTTACCTCTGTTGGTCTCCATCCCCCCCCTTTTCTCCTCCTCCTCCTCCTCCTCACCCTCCTTCAATATATCCTTCACCTTCTCGTACCTTTTCTGTTCCGCCTCATTATTTTCTACCTCGATCGTTCTTCTTAATTCAGGCTTCTCTTTCTCATTATTTAACTTCGTCCCGGTTCTCTTTAATTCTGCGTAGTCCTCTCTTTCTCTTTTTAACTTGGCCACTCATTCACTTAGAAGGAAGTGCAAGAGAGACAGAGAGACGGGAGAGAGACTGTGAAGAAAAGACAAATTGAAAAAGAGGAGTGGATGGGGAAGTTTCTGACATATTTTGATTCCCAACTTATTCCGTCGTGGATCCTTTTTCTTATGAATCGCTGTTCATGCCATCTCCAATGACCAACTCAACACTGAATAAAATAACTTGGTGCCCACCAGGTACCCCTCGTCTTCGGCCTCTAGATCCCCTTGGGAATCTCGATAGACCCCTGGGGGTTTCTGGACACAAGGACGAGATCCCCCGTGGGTTCCTCCTCAGGGGATCTCGTATACAAGGGAGATAACCATCCCCCTTGGGGTGTTAGGGTGTGAAAGAGGGTCACTGAACTGTGTGGTGGTGGGCGTAAGCTCCCACCCCCACCCTCAGGTGGTGGGAGGGTGGGGGGTGAGGATGGACTTAGGGTCGGGGGAGTCGGTCACCAGTTGGGCGTGAGAGCCTCCAAAGCGGGTTGGTTACCTGCAGGACATGAGTTTCGTTCACTTCTCTCTTCCCTCCCTACCCCCCCTTCTTCCCTCTCCACCCCCTTTCTTCCCTCCCCACCCCCTTCTTCCCTCCCCACCCCTCCCTGTTCTCCCTCTTCAGACACCTCACCTCCCGCCCCCGCCCTCTCGTGGAATTTGATGAACTTTGTGAGTGTGATGAAGCACAATTGGACTTTCTCAAAGTTAACAGGAGTTCCTTTGGTTAACTGGACTTTCTGGATATTAACTGGACTTTTTAGAGATGAACTAGACTTTCTGAAGATTAACCAGACTTTCTTAAGTTTAATTAGACTTTTATTGAGTTGATCCCTTTAAACCGGTGACGTATTTTTTGTGTTTTGTTTCGCTCCCCAAGACAAGCGATTCTATTCATTCGAATGAGCGAATTCCGGTCTCAAGGGGTCCCGCTCGAATGAGGCCTTCTTCAGACCGGAGGTCGTCCCCGGAAATGCCTTGGTTCCTCTGTTCTCGGCCGGACCAGACACCCAGAAGAACACGTCACCGTGTTGAAGAGAGAGAGAGAGAGAATGAGACTGACTGACTCCATTCACATGTTTCTTCCTCCTCTTCCTCCTCCTCCTGCTACTCCTCCTCCTCCTCCTTCACGTCGTGACCGTTCCTTTCCTTCAGACTCCATTAAGCTCCAGACGGCCGAGAAAGAAATAAAAAGAATAAGAAGAAAAAAAAATCGGAATTGGGTCTGAGCGAGTTCTGAATGGCGTGACCAAGACCCGGCTCCTCCTCTGTCATGGCTGCAAGCGTCGGCATGAAGTCTGGCGGTGGCAGAAGTTGTGTGGGGGGGTGGGGAGGAAACCGGGGGGGTTAGCCACCTGTTGCAAGCTGAATGGGCAAAAGAAACCCCCCCTTCCCCTCTCCCCCCTCACTTTGGTGATCGTGCAAGTCATGGGGTCGTCTGTGCTCACCGCAATTGTCGTTTCCTCTTGATCTCGTGGAGCTCATGAGGTCGTCGTCGTCGTCGTCGACTAAGGTTTCTGGGAATTTGGATTTGTCATCAGGTCTGGGGTTTCCCATCTTTCACTCTTGTTTTCACGATGAAATAACCAAAGTAAAGTTCTCAGAGAGAGAGAGAGGGAGTGGGGGAGGGGGGAAGAGGTGAGTGAAAGGAAGAGAGGAATGAGGAGAGAGAGTTAGTGGAAACAGAGAATGAAAAGAGAGTAAGAGAAAACGAGAAAGTGAGAGAAAGAGAGGGAAAACAAAATGATAGGAAGGGAGGAATGAAGAAAGCATAAGTAGAAATGAAAATTGAGAGTAGAGGAAAAATAGAATGAGAGAAAGACAGAAGGAAGAAAAGAGAGAGAGGGAGAGAGAGAGAGAGAGAAAGGGAGAGAGAGAGAGAGGACGTCAGATACAGAAGGAGGAAGCTAAAGAAAGACACTTAACGCGTTCGAAAAACAAACCTGAGTTCGAGAAGACAGCGCGCCCGTCACAGGGTTCGAAGTTGCTCTAGCTGTCGAAGACGAGGGAGGAGCTGTTGCCAAGCACGTCCTGGGTCACGGAGTCTTGCGGTTTCCACATGTCCTCCTTCAGGAAGCTCCTCTTAATCCCCTCCAGCCCCCTAAACCCTCCCCCAGGGAGGTGGAGGGGGAGTTAGGAGAGGAGGAGGGAGCTTAGTTAAAACATCCCACGGAGCCACTGACCCGTAAACATCCCATCCAGACTTCTTTATTTTAGTTCAGTTCTTCAGTTCCAGACGATTCTGTTCAGCCAAGAGGACGGGTTCTGGGAGACCAGAACCCCGTTCTGTCCCAAGACTGGCCCTGAGGTGAATAAAATCGTCTGGGGGGAAAGACTCCAAGCGTTGCGTCGCGGTGTTGAAGCGGTCGGACGTAATCCCGGCGACACGCAGAGCGTCGGAGACGCCGAGGCGCCCAGGAATTTTTATGTTCCCTTCGTCGTCAGCGCCATCTTGTTTTTGTCAAGATTTATGATGAAGTACAACGGCAATATAACATTGGCTTTGTTATGTGGATGGCTGCAGACACCAGGAAAAATAGTAATAATAATAATAATAATAATAGTACTAGTACTAGCATTGGTGATTGATAATAACTGTTAAAGTAATAAAAGTGTTAATGTCAGTAATAGTGACTGATATCAAAAGTGGCAGTAATAATGAGAGATGATAGTAATAATGAAAAAATAACCAAAAATATATGATCTGTGATTTTTTATGATTTGATATCTAAGTTCGTTCTTTAGCCAGAACAGAATCTGCAAAAAGCGTTAAGGTTTTAAAGAGGTTCAGACCACCGTTGGAGACCTCCGTTAAAGAGCGTGAAATATATAATGTTTATGAGCAAGGAACCCACAAGCTGTCTGGCGGCACGAACGGTTATTTTTCAAAACGTATCTTCAGCGAAGCGTTTCGCAAAGATCTAACTCTTCCTTTTTTATTTTTATTTTCCTCTTCCTTGTCCTCTTGGTATACCCAAGTGCAGTTCATACATATATGTACATACCCAACTGCCTTTTCCCCCTTATAAAGGGGGTGGCTGAATCAATGCACACACACACGCACACACACACGCACGCACACACACACACACACACACACACACACACACACACACACGCACGCACGCACACACACACCATTCCAAGCCCTTTCTTCTCCCCTCCCATCTTATCATTTCACGGATGATGAGTCATCCCTCAATCCCGCCACACTGCTCGAGTTAAAGGCATCACTGAGCATCAAGAAATACCAGGAAGTGGTAGGAGTATCAAGCTGAAGGAATGACCCCAGTGAGCCACTGAATAACAATGTTACGAGGCAGGTTACGTTATTCTCAGACAGGTGCGTGCAACTGAGCACGCACAGTAGCCCTTGGCCTAGAATTTGATCAAAGTATATTGACACGTATTTGATGTGTACCATTTGTATGTTGATAATGTTAGTTTGAAATTCGATTTTCTTATATGCATAGAGTCTATGATAAGTGTGTGTGTTTATATATATATGTATATATATATATATATATATATATATATATATATATATATATATATACACATATACATAAAATAAGCATTCGCTCATGCAAGGGTTTGAGTCCCAGCGGTGGAGCTTATTAGTATATATATATATACATATATATATATATATATTTATATTTGTATATATATATATTTATATATATATATATATATATATATATATATATATACATATATATATATACATACATACACAGTCCCTTCTCTATGGCTGGTACCGGGGTGTGCCAGGGACCAGATGACATTAGTTATGACTTGCACAACTCTCCCAGAGGACTCAGTCACGTAGGAGGCATTGGAACACCCACTCCAGACAGTTTTCTTTTCACCCGCCTTTTGAAGAATCCGCCAGAATTCTAATTAGAAGAATAAAAAAAACGAAATAAAATAAAGGTGAAGACTAAAACACTTAAAAAGCTTTGTGAAAAAATAGAAAAAAAAGAGAGGCGAACAAAGAAAGTGTGTGGAGCAAGAGTAGAAGGAGAGATAGAGGGAAGGTGGAAGAGTACATGGAGAGTAAACGATTAATTAGGGAGGAGGCAAAGTGGACGTCAGAGAACAGAAGGGACTTTATGTGTTATAGTGACAGATAGGGGAGGGGGAGTGCGAATATGCATATACATACATAT
>NC_134782.1:6992658-7005158 GCF_046742065.1 Oratosquilla oratoria
TGCGTGTGCGCGCATGCGTGCGTGTGTGTATGTGTGTGTGTGCGTGTATGCTGTGTGTGCGTGTGCGCTTGTACATTATGCCTACAACCGCACGCTTGTATGTGTATATTCATGAATCCGAGTTGGGGTGCGGTGGGTGGGTCTTGGATGTGTGTTTGTGTGTCGGGGGCGGGGGGGAATTTGAAGCTTTACATGAGTGTAGTCATTAGTCTATGTCCAAGCCTACATGTGCGTGTGTGTGTCTTCATGATTATAAAGCGTAGCAGATGTTCCTTGTTGTGACTATTTCTTCTTATCAGAGTATTAGTATTTTTCGTGTGTTTATGTGCGTGTTTGTATATGTATGAATTGTTTGTCACAGAACAGCTATCATAAATGAATATATATTCTTGCTCACACACACACATACACACACACACACACACACACACACACACACACACACACACACACACACACACACACATGTACACACACATGAATGTATTCACACGTACACACTCATACACACACACAAACACATACACGATGTCAATTTCTCTGTGACGAATTAGTCGCAATACAAAAGAAATTTTCAATCCAATTTCTACTGTCGCTTCCAGAAAGTCATCGGATACCATTTCAAGATACTTACTTATTGGGCATTAAAATCTTCTCCCAGGTTCTGCGCCGTAACATACAAATAGAATTCAAGAGAAAAATCTTTTTTTGTTTAGATAACTACTTTGTTTTGGTTGAAGTCTTTAAGATTGTTTTCTTTTGTGCATCGACCTCTTCTTGGATCCGCCTCTCTTGTGCATTGAAAACCTTTTTATCGGAGGTCTGGTTTCAGATTATGTCACTGATTCAGTTAACGACCCTCGAACTCGCCATTACTAAGTTCAGTGACGCCATTAACTCCTTCATTGTGGTAGCGCACTCTATGGCTTCTATTCTGCCTGGCGACAGACGATTTTCTTCGGTTGATGGTTGTGCCCCCGAGATTTGCCCACTCACCATGCGGACAACTTTCTTCGGACGGAATTCTCGCTGCCGTCAAGCGATTTTATTCAGTTAAAGGGAGTGTGTGCTTGTGTGTGTGCGTGTGTGTGTGTGTGTGTGTGTGTGTGTGTGTGTGTGTGTGTGTGTGTGTGTGTGTGTGTGTGTGTGTTTGCGTGTGTGTGTGTTTGTGTGTATACGAGTATATGTGTGTGTGTGTGTGTGCAATTGTGGTGTTTGTCTTATACAAACATATAAATTCAAATCCTGCCAAACTCCGACGAAAACAAGTTCCGCTTGAATTAGTTCGGAGGTCATAAAATATCTCTTGACTCTGCGTATAACTTGTTTTAAGAAAGTAAACGAAAAATGAGAAGAATTATTATTCTTTACCTCGGGCGGACGAAAGCCGTGGCCGGCTGGCCAAATGAATGATGCGGAAGAGGTTAAAAAAAAAATTAAAAAAAAAAGGCTTAGGAGTGCAGTGTAATAGTGACCACCATTCCCCAGGGGCTGAGCACATACGAGGGACCAAATGATTCAAAATAACCGGCGCTTCTATCCTCGTTGCGAAGAGGTAGAGTCATAGAGGTGGGAAAGATATTAGAAGGGCATTAGAATGGAATGATCAGTATTCTTATTTGTTTGGAGATAATTCTTTAATCATAAATGAATACTGCATGACTATTCCGTAGGGATGCCATTAAAGCCATTGAAATGTCAACCTCATGAAACTTTTATATATATATATATATATATACACATATATATATATATATATATATATATATATATGTATGTATATACATATGTATATATATATTTATATATATATATATATATATATATATATATGTGTGTGTGTGTGTGTGTGTGTGTGTGTGTGTGTGTGTGTGTGTGTGTGTGTGTGTGTGTGTGTGCATATTAAAGTGAAGTAATGCAGTAACGCATGAGTAGAATTAGACTGTAACCCATTATCGGAGGAAGCCTCTGTGCTTCTGTTCTTATTTTCTCCGATAATAGGTTACAGTCAAAAATACACATATGTACATATATCTGTTACAAGAGGTTCCCCTGTAAACTGAGCTTTCCGATCTCGTTTCCAGTGACTAAGTAATCAGACAAATCGAGATTAAGGACCCCGTTATTGCATCACCGGTAACCGTTTCTCCTCCGGAACCAGTAACCGGTAACCGTTTTTTCTCCGGAACCGGTAATCGGTATCCGTGTGACCACCGGACTCGAGACCGAGAAGATCATTCATCGAACTCGGCCGAAGATGGAGACCAAGACTTCGGCAGGAACCGATGTCGACGGCCATGGTCATGCAAGCCAAGATGCATGCATGCATGCATTCATGCAGGGTCAATAGCCAGACACACCACTCGTTCTTCCGTGGGCAGCTTGGTTGAGTGTGAAGGCAGGGAAGGGCATGTGGAGGGAGTGGAGGAGGAAGAGAATGGAGGGGAAGGAGTGGGGGGAAGAAGGGGTCCGTGTTGGTGAAGGAAATGATCCGTGAAGAGGAGAAACAGAGGTGGACGAGGTTATAAAGAGAGTGAAGAGGAGGGGGAGGAGAAACGAGAAGAGAAGAGGAGGGAGAGGTGTAGGTGATTGTAGTGGTGAAGCGGAAGGAGGAGGAGGATGAGAATGAGTGAAGAACAGATAAAGGAACAGGAGGTGGAGGATGAGGAAGGAGGTGTTGGTGATGATGGTGGTGAAGTGGAAGAGGGAGGGAGGGAGGAACTTGTTGAATGAAGAGCAGGTGGAAGAGATCGGAAACCCAAAGATGAGGTCATGAGACTCCTCGGGCGAGGCTGAAGGAATGAATGAAAAAAAGAACAGGAAAAGGAAAAGAGCAACACGAGCGAGCACAGAGGGAGCACGCACGGCTCGATGGACGAAAGAAGAATGAAAACGAGTCAGAAGAATACCGGGAGAGAGAGAGAAAAAAAGTGGTCGAGTCAATCAATGAAGAAAATGGAGAAGTTGGGTGGTATGTAATAGAACAAGATTGAAGACTCGATAGAGAAAGAGAGAGAGGGAACTTGAGCCGGTCATAAAAATTAAAAGATGAAAAGCGAGACGACGAAAGAGAAGGAGGTAAAGAACGAAGGCGAGGAACAGAGAACGCAGATAAAGAGCGAGAGGACGAGGAAGCGTGGAGGATGGAAACGAAAGATAGAACGTAACACTGGGATTCATTACCACAGGGTGAGTATGTACTACTTCGAATCCTTTCTTCTGGTTATCGTTTGGCGAACTCATTCAGCTTTGTGTTGGATATCCTCCGCTAAGAATGGTAATGCTCATATCTTGATTTGGCCACCCCTTATAAGGGGGAAAGGCCCTTTGGCCTATGTGTGGGAAGACTCCTATTGTTTCAATCCCGGGGACTCAATGACTATTATTGCAGTAGCAGTAGTCTTAGTCAATAACGACATCCCTGATGGGTGTAACGGTGTTCGTAACAATGGTAATAGGTAGTAACGGTAACGGTAGTGGTAGTGAGAGCTGTGGTAATCGTAACGGTACTGATAACGATAGTAGTGGTAACGGTGGTAACAGTGATAACGATATTGATGGTGATAGGCGAAGTTTGTTGTAAGCGCAGTGGTAGTGCTAACGATGGTGTTATAAATGATGGTGGTGCATCCTTACCCCTCCCCCAATGAGCACCAGACCAAGTCATGACAATTGCACCATTCATGATGGTGATAATAGCTGTACACAAGTTGGTGTCCATTTGGGGCAATAGGGAGGATGTGTCTGGCACAAAATCTCCTCAGTGGAGCAGAAAGCTGAGGCTTAGTGGGAGTTAGTGGATCCATAGCGATATAATTTAGTGTCTAAAGCTAATCCCTCCAGGAGGCCAAAGAACAGTAATGCATAAGTATGGGATACGTGCCTGATGCTGGTTACTATGCCGCTATCTCTGCCAGGCCTCCTCTAATGAGGCCGAAGAGAGGCTGGTCTCTGATGGAGTGATAATGTTCAGGGCGCGTTCGTTCGTTTGTTTGTTTGTTTGTTCGTTTGTGTGGTTTGGAGATTCTCTCCCACTGGGATTCGATGTCAGAACTTTTGTTGGTGAAAGAGAGATGCAATTATAAGAATCTGATGTGATGATGATGTTGTGCTTTGTGTTTGTGATGGTGATAACGATGATGACGGTGAAGAGGAGAGAGTAGACGATGTGATGATGACGATGATGATTAACATGATGAGCATCATCACTGTTATCGTTATTACTATCATCATTACTAACACCACCATTAACACACTATCACCATCATCCTCATCATCATTACCACCAAAGACATCATCATGATTATCATTACCATTATGATCATGATTATGATAACGATGATAATAACGAGGAGATAAAGAAGAGTAGGAGAGTGACGCTAGCAATACCAGCGGAAGAGAGAGAGAGAGAGAGAGAGAGAGAGAGAGAGAGAGAGAGAGAGAGAGAGAGAGAGAGAGAGAGAGAGAGAGAGAGAGAGAGAGAGAGAGAGGGAGAGAGAGATCTCACTGAGTGACTGCAGACACTCCACAGGGGGGAAAGACCAACAATCAAAGACAAGTAAGCATCGAGAACCCTGCCTGTCGGGTTGTCGGGGGTCAGCCGCCCTTCCCGCCCACCGCATTAACGTTGCGCTCATAATGAGCACAATTGAGCGGTCACGAGCTTCGGCCTCACCTCTCCCCTCCTCTCCCCTCCCCTCCCCTCCTCTCTACTCCACTCCACTCCACTCTCCTCCCCTCCACTCCCCTCTCCTCCCTCCATTTCAGGTCTTCCTACTTCCTTAACCTCTTCCCTTACTTCCCTTCCTCCTCGCCCTTCCTCCCTCACACGCCTCTCCTCCCCTCCACTCCATTCCATGCCCTCCTTCCTCCTTCACCCACTCTCCTCCCATCCCCTCTCCTCTGCTCTCCTCTCCTCTCTCCAGCCCATGTCTTCCTCCCTTTTTCCCTTCTTCTCTTCCTTCCCTCCTTCACCTTCCTTCCTTCCTTCCTTCATCGTTTCCTTTCCTCCTCGCTACTTTCTTCCCTCCTGAGAAGACATTAGAAGTAGTCTTACCTCTTGAGTGCGAAGTCCGAGCTCCTGCCCTTAACTGAATAAAATTGTATGATCTTAGAACGAGATAAGTATAGTGCGTTTTTTTTTTCTTCTTTTTTTTTTCTTAGTGTACCCTTTCCTTCCTCAGACGCTGCCGGATTAGAGAGATACCATCTCTGCATTCCTGGCACTTTTTCAGAAAACACAAAAAAAAAAAAAAATAGATAAAAATATGTCCTCTGATGAGTAATGGAAAAATCGGATACTCATAAGCCAGGAGATGATAGGATGGTAGGATGACAGGCAGGGCGGAGGCAGATAACCCAAGATGGAGATGGAAGACAGTTTTCATGTAGCTATGAAGGAAAGGAGGGGACGGGTGAGAGGGAGAGGTGGCCTCTCCCGGCAGACACTCTACCTCGACTTCTGCGCTGCCGCGACCTCGTATGTTGGTTGAGTAAAGATTACAGGTCATTATTCTTCCTATGTTGTTGGTAATGCTGGTCTTAGATATATTGATGACTGTGTTACTGATGATAGTAATCATGGTAGCGACGACAGGCGTCGGTCGCGTGTGGCACAAGCTGAGGAAGTGGGGATGAAAGGCGAGGGAGGAGAGAAGAGGAGGACGAGATGAGGAGATTGAGGAGAGGGAGGACAGGTGAGGAGGTTGAGGCGTGGAGTAGTGCCTCATTATTCGACATTCCCTGCATTGTTTCAACTGACACGTAGATAACGGGGTTCTTTGTACCAACCCTTGGTAGTTGTGTGTCATTAGACTTAGTGTGTCAAGTTCACAGGAAGAGTCATTTCTGTACTTTAAGGTCCCAGAGTTCGCCCATAGATTTGTTGAGTCTTTATCTAGTAACCTAAGGCACAACAAGATATTGGCTCTATTACGGCCCTTAAGAGGTTATCACACTGAGGTATTTTCATCCAACCTCCGATTAATCGGCGGTACCACCTACCTACAACACTTTTTCCGCCGACTGTTGAGGTCCTATAAAGGTCGTCCATTGTTTTTGGGGCTGGAGATCAACATGAACAAACGTGTCTGCTAGGAAGTGTCGGCGGTACTGGCTGAAATCGGAGGTTGGAGGTAGAATGTGAGAGGAAAAAGCCCAGTGTGATTACCCGTTTAGTTATATTATTTGCTGCTCTTATATGCAACATAATAATATTGTAGCAATGACCGTGACATTTGGGAACTGAAAGAAGTACCACAAGATTATGTAGGAATCCATCTGTATGTTTGAGTGGAAGGGTGTAATGGAGTTTGGTGTGGATGTATATGGGGTGAGGGTGTGGATATATGTGGATTGGGAACGCTCACATGCTTTTGTTATGCATATTAGAAACATAAGTTTTTGTGTATATTTGCGTGGGTCTGTGTTTTCATGTGTGCGCCTGTGTGTTCGTGGTAACTTATGCGTATGAAATTTTTACTTATGCCAGGAAAACAATAAAAATCACAGTAGGACACAGACGCACAGGAAAGGAGGACGTGGAGGCATATGTCCGTCCGTCTGTCGGTCCGTCCATCTGTCTATCTGTTTGTGCAACTGAATGGGCGGTGGTGGAAGAACACGGGACGAGGTGTGCCGAGTGCGTGCGAGGGGCGTGTGCTCCAAGATGATTGCGGCTTTCGCGCAAAACTGTCGTGGTTGATCGCGTCGTGTCTGCCGGCCCGAGCCATTCCTTCCTCCAGCTCCCACCCTCTATTACCCCCGACATCGCTCTTGCCTCCTCATTAGTCTCATCAGCCGAGGTCCTCTGGAAGCAAAGGAAGCTTCTGGTATTCTTCGTCCTCCCCTCTCGTTCGCCTTCTGCGCCTAGTCTTCTGGTGAAGAAGGCGTGGTGAGATCGGGGAGCTGGTCGTCAGGTCCTACTTCGGCATGCGCGAAGAAGTACTTCGTGACCGAAGAGAGTCGTGAGGGGTGGAGGTGATACGGAAGCGCCACCTTGTGGCCAGACTCTGTCCCCACGTGATCTTATTTCCATTATCTAACTCCCTGTCTTCTTCGGGAGACATATTTGCCTATTCTTTTTTTCAATCTCATATAATGTTTACTTCTCTTTCCTATGTATGTTTTTATGTCACTTGTATATCAGAGTATAGTGTGCAGTGATCAAGATAAACATGACGTCATTTTTTTCCTCTATCTCCCTATCTCCATTTATCTATGTATCTACCTATCTATCTAGCTGTCTATATGCCCCTCTGTCTGTCTATTTATCTATCTATCTAATTATCTACCTACCACCTCTATCTATCTCACCGTGTTAATGAAGATAGCATGTCAGCCTATTCCGAGAATCCCAATCATAATCAGAAAAGAACCTCAAGACTTTTTATGGTCCAATGGACCGCCCAACCGATTGGTAATCCTTGACCAAGTCCACTCAGCGGAGCCCGACCTCTTAACAAGTCACGACGGACAAAATATGTAATTGTCTGTGTGTGTGTGTGTGTGTGTGTGTGTGTGTGTGTGTGTGTGTGTGTGTGTGTGTGTGTGTGTGTGTGTGTGTGTGTGTGTGTGTGTGTGTGTGTGTGTGTGTGTGTGTGTGTGTGTGTGTGTGTGTGTGTGTGTGTGTGTGTGTGTGTGTGTGTGTGTGTGTGTGTGTGTGTGGAGACTGAGTGCGTGTACGGAGTATTCTTGGGGTGTTGTCTCGCCCTCGTAGTAATGTCTGGTATTTTTCTTTTGCAGGTACGTGAAGGACAAGTCCCCAGTCGTATGTCTTTCTGAGGAGGTAACGTTTCTCGTAGCTTTGTTCTGTATAGATTGTTATACACGTTGTAGGTATGCGGAAAGACATTATTCTAATTCACATTCACCTCTTTAGTCAGGTAGTGATATTGTGTTTTCATCACTGGCGTCATCTGTGTTACCAAAAGCCTTGTCATTGAGAAGTTACGTTCAGTATAATACCATCGTCATCATTTGTATTGAGTTTGATAATACTGAATATATTTTTCGTATTCCGCCTCCATATTAGCCATATTAGTGCTTCATTTATAAACAAATACATTTGTATGATATATGATAATTTAATTTTGTTATCTAATACATTCTCTAATCTCTATAACAAGTTGAGAAAGCTTTCAGAATTAAATGATAAAGTTAATTCGTGATTTCTATATATTGGCTCAGTAATGACAATGACATCATGTTTTATATAGCAAGACAGTCTCAAGAGATGAACTGCACAAAAATACCCGCTCAATGAATTTGTTAGTAATTTAATTATAATTTGCACAACCACTGACGCCATGATCGACAGAATCAACTGTCGATTGTATGCAATAGGTTCCTGTCTGTTCATCTTAAGTTGGCGAAAATGTACCCAATACATCAAAATCTCCCTCCCCCCTTATAAGGAGGTAGTCAAGTCAAAGCACACGCTCATTACATAAACATTAAAACCCATTTAAAAACCACTCCTATCTCAGCACCTTGTGGATTAACAGTCATTCCTAATTGCCGCCACAGCGCTCGGGTCAAAAGCATTGCAGAGAGGCACAACACAGGTACATCAAAGACCAAAATTCCGTCGAACGTTTGGCTGAACATTTTGGCAGATATCACATGAAAATAAGAGAAAATAATTATGTTCATATATATATATATATATATATATATATATATATATATATATATATATATATATATATATATATATATATATATATGACACACAGGAAACCCACAATCGGAGAATATAATCTTCGAATGAAGAAGAACCCTATATTTCGGCAATCAAATACAGCCCTCTTCAGGGCTACAGTTGATAGCCAAAATATAGGATTCTTCTTTATTCGAAGTTTATTTTCTCCGACTGTGGGTTTCCTGTGTGTCATTTACAAATGTGCTACTACATTTCTGTTTAGAAATATATATATATATATATATATATATATATGTATATATTCGTATATATATATATATATATACATATATATGTAGTCCCAATGATCAACAAATTTGGTGAAGAAAATCCCCGCCAAGATTAGATGAACTGGTAATAGCTATCAAAGCCACAAATTATCTATTTTATTTTTATTTATTTGATTGCATCATTGTGTTTGTTTCTGTGTTTTTTCTTCAAAGTTATCAAGCACAATTTTTTGCACGCTAACAAAACCCATCAAACAACATTAACGTTATCACAACAGACCACGAATAGGTGTCAGTGAAGCTCCACCTCCTCATCTTCAATGTAATCTGGGATTGGTGGAGATTATCTGTTGGCCCCTCCCCCTCCCCCAGCCTAGGTACTAAGCTCGTGAGTCCCCCGCTGGTAATCTGCTTTCCACTGAGACCACAAGAGGAATCTTGGGGTCATTGGCGAGGATGAGGACAGAAGTTGAGATGAAGTTCATTATGAGGTCTTGTACTGTAAGGATTAAGATATTTAGCATTCTCCCCGCATACATACACATACGCGCGCGCACACACGTGTGTGCATGCATGTACACAGGTGCGCAAGCACACATATTCAGTAAAAGAATCAAACATAGGATTGTCGTTTGTGTTTGGAAGGTGTGCATGTGTGTGTGTGTGTGTGTGTGTGTGTGTGTGTGTGTGTGTGTGTGTGTGCGTATGTGTGTGTGTGTACACCTGGCGAGCGTATATACTGCACCCCTGTTCTGGAAGTCTCAAAGGAGATTGAGCGTGTTGATAACTGCGTTCGTGTAGAGATTTCCATTTACAAGAAATTTATGTGTACAGACCAAAGCGGCTACACCCGTCGTTTATGACATGCAATCGTTTTCCGAGAGATAAAACAGGCTCCAGATTGTTTTTAAATGATAATTACCTGATTTTATGGACTCCAATTTTTTTCTGAAAGACATAACATTAAAAGAATTATTGAACTCGCGACTATGCTACCCACGTGAGAGAGAGAAGGAAAGAGAGAGAGAGAGAGAGAGAGAGAGCATTTAGCCCCTGCTTGAGAGATCTCAGACGCAAAAATCTAAACAGGAACAAGTAACTACGAGAGAGAGAGAGAGAGATAGTTTAGCTCCGGAAGGGAGGGGGGTTGCCACATATTTCCATATGCTTACCGATGTGCCCTTTCGAAGCTGAAGCGATTAAAAAGGACGTCCTCCAACTTCCCGAAGTAAGGACGTCCTTCAGCTTTCCTTCGGGTGCCTCTGGTTGCTGACACCAACTAGCTCCTTCTCGAATTTCTTCCTCTTTTTCGTTACACATATTCCAGTTCTTCTTTGTACAATCTAAAACATCCTACTCCTCCTCTTCCTCTTCCTTCTCCTCCTCTTCCTCCTCCTCCGCTTCCTTCTCCTCCCCTTCCTCCTCCTCATACTCCTCTTCTTCCTCTTCATCCTCCTGCTCTTTTTCCTCCTCCTCTTCCTCCTCCTCCTCCTCCCCCATGAAGTCACCCTACGCCTCAGTTTGAAACGATTTATCGTCTTCCGAATGAGAACGCGTCTTCTGTGGTGTGGTGGGGAGAAGGAGGTACCGAGGTCCCTCGACTCTCTGGCACAGAAGAAGAGGAGGAGGAGGAGGAGGAAGAGGGGTGACGGAGTACGACTCGGACTACGAGAGGACTGCATTGCCTCAAGGGTAAGATGAGCAAACACGATACTAGGGCGAGGGGCACGAGGAATGGGGGAGGAAGAGAGAGAAGGAAGAAGAGGTGGAGGTCCAGGAGGAGGAGGCGATGGTGAAAGTCGAGGAGGTCGAGGAAGAGGAGGAGAAGGAGGTCGAGGAGGAGGTGGAGGTCGAGGAAGAGGAGGAGGAAGAGGAGCTCAAGGAATAAGTCGAAGAGAAAGTAGAGGTTGGGGGAGAAGAGGTTGGAGAAGAAGGAGGTCGATATCGAGGAGGAAGAGGTGTCTTTGTTCCAAATGGTCTTCGATGTCTACAAGAGACCAAAAGATCTTCAGGGAGAAGAATGTCAGTCTCAAAGGTGACGTTGAGATCGCTACTCGGAAAGCCACTCCTAGTCACGTGGTTTGTTCCTCACTCGTCTGCCTCCTGAATCTCCCCCTAAAGCCCTTCCTACCCCCACTTCTCCTCCTGAGCTAAACAAAATCGTCTGGCGTCAACAGGGGCACAAATGAGTTGGGTCTTCATCCTGTAGGTCCGTCCAGGGACCTGCTAGTGGTCAGTCCACAGATCTCTTGGTGGTGCACGGACTCTCCCAAATGGGTCAACAAACCAAAAATTAGTGAGTGTTACAGGATGCCTGATGATTTTATTCAGTACTTGAAAAGTGCTCTTTCCAGAAGGCTAAAGGACAGCAATACATAAGGCAGGAATACGTGAGGAAACAAGTCGAGAACCCCTGGTTGTATCGTGTTGTTGTTGTTGTTGTTTTTCGAGAAGAACTCCGCATATCTCCACGTGGTGACCGTTACGGAAATGAGAAGAGAATGTGGAGCTAAACAGATCCAGTGAGGGAGAGGGTGGGAGTAAGAGAGGAAGTGAGGGGTCGGTACAGGGAAAGGAGTTGAGGAAGTAGGGTGGGCAGGGGGTTAGGGGGGGAATGGGAGGCAGGTTAGGGTGACGGTTGCAAGGAGGGGGTTGGGAGGAGGTAGGAGGTAGTGGGGTGAGTGTGGGAGGGGGGGGGGTTATGAGAGGCTGTTGACCGACCACCAGTTCTGCCACGCCACGCAGCCGGCAGCATACCAACATCTCTTGGAGAATTCGTCAACATGCCTTTAAGAGGAGACAGAAGATCTGAAGACTAGAAGAACATTTCTGCTTGCAGAAGCGTCATGCCCAGGAACCTGGGGTTACATACGATACAGATAAACTTTGAAAGAAAGAAAGTATTCCTGTGAGGAAACTGAAGCTACTAGGGCCGCCTCAGAAGGATCTTTCGTTCCTTGAAGGAGGGCAACAACTAGACTACGACAAATGGCAAGTAACGAGTAACCAGTAACGAGAGTGAGGACACGACACTTCGTCGATTATGTAATCACTACATTACCCTGTCCCCCTTCTGGAGCTTTATCAGATCTGTTCTGGTCTGTTGCCAACGTACATTCTGTGTACAGTCGATTCCAGAGGTCTCCTGGCCATCCTACAACCAATGGAGGTGCTATAAAAGTTATTCAAATCACCTGGAGGCAGTAAAAAAATAAAATAATTTTTCCAACATGTACAGAAGGGGCCAATCACCCCGAGCCCATATTTCCTAGTTTTTCCATTATACATATATAAAATTTGGTGTTGATGATTTTGTATATATTTTTTCAACATTGTATTTACTGTAAAATATAAAATATTTTCTCGTTTAGAATATATATATATTTATTCCGCAACAAAAATTATATTTGGATGAAGAAAATTATGGATGGTTAAAAAAAAATTGAACAATCATGAATGTTTAAAAGATAACCTCTGTGCTCATCGCGGCGGGTAAAGTCTTGAACACCCAGTGGATAAAAGACTTGAACAATCATGACGTGGTCAAACGACTTTTGAACAATCGGGGA
>NC_134782.1:7010158-7027658 GCF_046742065.1 Oratosquilla oratoria
ACGTCTCGGTCCATGATGAGGTCTGGTGATATGTGTGTGTGTGTCTGTGTGTGTGTGTGTGTGTGTCTGTGTGTGTGTATATAAATATATATATATATGTATATATATATGTATATAATGTATATATATGTATATATATGTGTATATATGTATATATGTATATATATTATATATATGTATATATATGTATATATTTGTGTCATTTTGACAATTGGAAATAACCTCATCTGCTGGGATTCGAACTCCCGCCAGAGCGGATTGCACAGGCGGTACGATTCTCGCCTTATATGAAGAAATCCGCTCTGGCGGGAGCTCGAATCCCAACAGATGAGTTTATATATATATATTTATATATATATATGTATATTTATATATATATATGTATATATATAATATATATATATAGATATAGATATAGATATAGATAGATATGTACATATATATATATATATAAAAATATATAGATATATATATATATATTTACATATATATGTGGGTGTGGGTGTGGGCGGGGGTGTGCGCGCAAACAAACGAAACAGTAAGAAATATATAAAAATAAAAGAATAAGTGCCGAACTCATGCACCGGCGACATCCGGGGGCACTGTTTCTACTCCAGCTCCCCACCACTCCATTCCCCCTACCCCGTCCCCCACAACGCCGCCAACACCCCCCCCCCTCCCCTGCCCTCCTCAGCGGGAAACGTCTTTCGTGTGGCGTGTGATCCTCTCGTCGAGTGGGACTTAACGACGTTCCGCCTCTCGGCGCGCGCATGACAATGATCGATCATAAGAGTGAGGAGCCTCGTGTACCTGACGAGGTCGAAGGAGAGGGTTTAGCGAGGACGAGAGAGAGAGAGAGAGAGAGAGAGAGAGAGAGAGAGAGAGAGAGAAAGAAAGCTCTCTTCCAAGAACCATTCATCTAGTCAGCGAATTCAAAACCGGGGTTAGCGATGACTCGTCTTAACCAAACCACCAACTATGATGGTTTACCTCAGTCATGGTGGATGTTATAAATGTAACTGGATTATATAGCAATATGAAGATAAAGAAATATCCAATATTCTCTCGGTCAGCATACTGCAGTTAGGTCTCTCTCTCTCTCTCTCTCTCTCTCTCTCTCTCTCTCTCTCTCTCTCTCTCTCTCTCTCTCTCTCTCTCTCTCTCTCTCTCTCTCTCTCTCTCTCTCTCTCTCTCTCTCTCTCTCTCTCTTTCTCTCTCTCTTGGGAAATCTGAAACTTGGAACTCTCCAATACGTGGAAGAAAATTGTCCAAAATAAAAAAAAAAGGGATACGAAAGAGAACTATTTCTATTGTAAAATGTAAATGCGCCTTGCTTCAGCCTACGCGCTCTTAGCTGGTTGCAATACTACTTGTATACATAGACTGATATCATCTTTATGTTCTCCCCTGATACAACCTGACAATCCCACATCAGTGTAGGTTAATCTCCTAGCCTTCCCAACCCACCCACTCCCCCTCCGCGCCTCCTGACTATACACACACAATACATATATACATACTTACATACACGCATATATACATACATACCATACTTATAAAGTATTCTCTTTCATACATACATACATACTTACATACGTACATACATACATACATACATACATACAAATAATACATACATATATACATATATGCATACATACGCCTCTTCCCATGGGATTCGAACACTAGGAAGACTTTGTTCAACCAAACAGTCTAAAGAAATACATACATGTATATACATATATCTATCTATTGATATGCCAAGGGCTACTCCCCCCATATAAAGGGGTAGTCAGTCAAAGCACGTACTCATCCTCATGCATGCATACATACATACATACATACATACATACATACATAAGTACATGTATACATACGTACGTACGGAAACGCATACTTTATATGTTTTATGTCACAGAATGAAAATCTACAGATTATGTTCACAGCATTACGTGTGTATGTGTGTGTGTGCGTGTGTGCGCGCGCACGCTCCTCGCATTATCACGTGATGTGTTCAGTATGAGTCCAGTCACAAGTGCACATGCGTCTAAAATGACCACCAATACACACACACACACACACACACACACGCACGCACGCACGCACGCACACACTTAATCTCTTGCTCCCAATACCACCTCTTGGGACTCCACCTCTTCGTTTGCGATTTTGTCCCCAAGGATAGAAGCGCTGGTTATCATTTTAGGGAAGAATGCCGAGCTGGAGGAGTGGGGCTCACTCTATCAACCCATTAATCTGAATAAAATCGCCCAGCGCCAGCCAGAATGAAATCTGAAAAGAGGTTCCGCTTGAGCGTTCATTCGCAAGAATGCGGCGGGAGATCAAAGTCCTCAAAACAGAAATATAATGCAGTTCAACAGAAGCGACTCCTGGCCAACATCTTTGGAATCCTACACACATACACACATACACACATGCGCACACGCGCGCACATACATATACACACACAAACGCACGTACAAACACATGCAAACGCACGCGCGCACACACACATACACACGCGCACGCACACACACACACACAAGCACACAAAAGAAAACGGCCGGAGGATGTCCAGAAGTTGGGCATCAAGTCCAGGAAAGCATAGAAGTTGGCATACCACCCCAAGCTAAGACCATAAACAGATTCAAAACTAAATATGACATACAGCGCATACATTTACCAAAGGTCCCTTTTCCCCCTATAATGAGGGTGGCCTAATTAGGGAAAAAGAGCCCTTAGCTCATTTTCTTTATTTCATAATTAAGTAAAATACAACTGACCACGTTCCTTATAGGGTGGAACGGGTCTTTTCGTATATGCATTATGTAAATAGGATTGAGTAAATACACACATACACACGCACACGGGCTGTCATACACACACCTGCACGTCCCGCTGGTGTACACATAAGTACACACAAGGAGCGCATTTGCCCCAAGTATTCCGTTAGTTTCTCTTACAACAAACCGGTCTTCCCCCTCCTCCTCCCTCCCGTCCTCACCTCACCTGACATCCCGAATCCTTCCCCATCCTTCCAACCGCATCCCTCGCCCCCTCTCATCCTCCTTCTCCATTCCCTTCCTCTCCCTCACCCACTTGTGATGCCCTCCTTCGCTCGGTTCCTTCGTCCCAACCCATGACCCCTTATCGTTAAAAGTTTCTCTTTAACCAATGTGCCTCAGAGGGTAATGCAAAGGGTTACCAAGGGTTACCCTGGGTAACAACGCAAGATATACAAACACGTCTGACTTATCCTGGGCCAGGATAGCCGTTTCGTTTGCGAGACCGCGGCCCGGTCTTCATAGAAAATTGTACCTGTAAAGGGGTGACTACATTTTCCTCGATTCGTCTCTTCTCCGCAGGGGGGAGACATTTATAGCCGAGATTTCTGTGAATTTTCTTCTCGATTATTCTCTCCCTGTTTCTTTATTATTTTCCTCTGGCCATGTTTATCAGTTTGTTTCGTCCTCCTTGCTTTCCGTGACTGTACAGTTGAGGTTAAAAGTTTAACGTCAGCTATGCGTAGTCTTGGAATCTGGTATCAAGAAAGACGTGGAAAAATGTCGCATTCTACTTAGCCACAAATGAACAGGCGAAGTCTCTTGTTTACCTTTGTAACCAAGACTCATCCTGGTGGACGTTCCTTATCTATTTGTTTATTTATCTATCTATTCATTCATCACAGTTATATGCGAATTAAGATTTTTAGTTCTCTACTAATATTTTTTCTACAACTGCATGTGGATTAAAATAATACGTAACACCAGTATGTTAGTAAAGTGTCGACGAACTTATCCACTCGCCCGTACGTCCGGTAGGTGCAACCCCAACCGGGTCATCAGACGGGACAAGAGCTCATTGTCTAATGTGAACGCCCGGTTCCCTCGACCCTACTGCAGGTGTCGTCAGCCACATGACTCGTCAAGCGGAGAACTCCTCAAATCAGCTGCCAACATTGACAGCTGTCTTTCCTTCTGTCCTACCCCAAGTTTTTATTTATTCATATATTCAATTTTTTTTTTTTTTTTTTCCCTTCATTGCCCTCGACCCGAGCGGCGTGGCGGGGTTCAACGACGACCCTTCCACGAAATACTGAGATGGGAAGGACGTTAAATGGGTTATAGTGTGTATGAAAGGATTTTGTGTAATTCAATTCTGTCATCCTCCTAACAAGGAGCAGAGAACATTTCGTATGCACACACACATACACACACACACACACACACACATATATATATATATATATATATATATCATATGTATATATATAATATATGTATATATATATATGTATATATACACATATACATACATATATATGTATGTGTATATCTATATATACATATGTATATATATACATATATGTATGGTATATCTATATATACATATGTATATATATTTATAAATATATATGTATATAAATATATACATATATACGTATATATATACACACACACACACACACATATATATATATATATATGTATATATATATATATATATATATATATATATATATATATATATATATATATATATATATATATGTATATGTACGTGTATTTGTATACACGGTATATGTACATGTTGCCCGTCCGTGGCTTATCGTTTTAATGGTCGCGCAATTACTCACGGTAAGAGCCCCGACCTGATGTCTAATGAAGAAGAATGGGCGACGACCTCTTGTGAGAAAGAACGCATGATCTCACCCAGCGAGCCTAGTGGACAACCCTCGCTGATGCAGGTTCTCTGTCGGTCGGTCGGTCGGTCGCGTGGGACGACGCAGTACGCCGTTCCTTGGCCCGCCCACGGCACCTGCGGTCTTCGGGGGAAGGGGGGGAGAAGGAGACCCGGGATCTAGTTTCCTCCCCCTACCATCCCCCCCCCTCTTGTATGTTCCTTCTCTGCCCTCCTCTCCCTTCAACCAACCTCTGTTTTCTCTTTCTTTTTCCTCCTCCCCCTCCTCCTACTCTCCTTCGAACTCTACACCACCCTACTCTCCTCATTCCCTTCCTCTCTTCCTTCTCTTTCCCTATGTATCCCTCTTTTCCTCCTCTTTCTTCTTTTTATTTTCCTTTTCCTTTTCTCCTCCCTCCTCCTTTTCCTCTTCTTCACTCATTTCCACTCCCACCTCCTCCGCCTTCTCGTTCCCCTCCACTTCTTCAGGCTTGACGTCATCACCTCCCGAAGAATGTCTTCCGTCACTCCATTCCTTTCGCCTCTCGCCAGACCCCCCCCCCCCGTTCCAGCTGGTCCTCCTCCTCCATCTCCTCCTCGGTTCCCCTCGGTTCCTCTCGCACAGTCTCTCAAAGTCCTCTTCCCCCGAAGAACCCACCACGGCCTCTGAAACCCAGAAGCTTTTGGGTCTCGGTGCGTTCTTGAACTCGAAGAGCTCCTGGAAGGTTTCCCTAAAGGCGATCCGTTGCTGAAGATGAAGAAGTTTGATATCTCGAGCTATTGGGGGCGGGACCAAGACTATACTTTGTTTAACCTGACAGATATTTCAAATCTTCTAAACACGTGGTTTTCTTTCTTTTGGGGGGCGATAGGGAGTGAGGAGCGTTGCAGATTTCCGAATAATCAGATTCTCAGGTTTGAAGGGTTGGTAGGGGGAGGGTCTAATCTTCAGTAGAGTTATCCAAAACAAAATATATAACATTAATGCCCTTTGCGTCTGGCTTATCCCCTGTCTGGGGCCTGCGCAGCACTGCGGGACACTTAGTGACACTGCACGGCACCGTATGGCACAGCACCGGGCCTGAACAACACCGCCAGAACTCAACTGTAAGTCTGGAATGTGTTGAAGGTCGTTGTCCGGTCCATCAGAGCGACGACGACGGAGGATAATCGTCTTGGGCTCTTTGTAACTTTACAACGTCTTATCTCCTGCTTCCTCGTTGTTGTCGTCCTCCTCCTCCTCTCCGCGTCCATCACCTGATCTACCTCTCTCTTACCATCATCACAACCGTCAGTATCATCACCGACGTCGTTGCCATCGTCATCATTATCATCATCAGTGTCGTTGATATCATTATCCTCATTACCAGCATCCAATAACCCTCCTTATTCATTATGTTCTGAATCCGCACGAAATTCCCCTTCGTGGTGCCCCTGCTCTGGTATCAGTGACCTCGCCCCAAAGGTACCCAACCAGTTACATCGTAAACAATTGGTTCGGATGCGGCCCAGCCCACATTTTCGGCGCACAAAAAAGCTCCCGTGAAATCGTAAAGTTCAATTGAACACCGAGGAACAAGAGGCCAAAATAGGAAATGTGAAGTGTGTGTGTGTGTGTGTGTGTGTGTGTGTGTGTGTGTGTGTGTGTGTGTGTGTGTGTGTGTGTGTGTGTGTGTGTGTGTGTGTGTGTGTGTGTGTGCGTGTGACCTCCACCTTTTCCTCCGTCTTCCCCTCCTCTTTTTCTCCTCTTATTTTTCCTTCCGTCTTCCTCTTCTTTCTCCTTCTATTCCTCTTCTTCTTCCTCCTGAGGCTGGACAGGAAGCCAGGAATTCTCTTGACCCTGCCCCTGTTGCAATCCACCCTCCCCCTTCTTTTATGTTGAGCGCTGCCTCCTCCTCCCGTGCCACCTGGAAACTGGAAGCAGTAAGTGTGGGCCTCATGAGGTCATTGTACTGTCCCTGGACCGCGCGCTCGCTGGAAACTTGCTGTCGCTACTGCCAGTGCCGGCGTCCGTCTCGAAGTACCATGGTCGCCACCACCACGTCCTCCCCTCAGCTTCCTCCTCATCTCCCCTTCCTCTACTTCCTATTCTTCCTTCTCCTCTACCTCCTCCATCCTTCCTACTCTTCTTCTAACCCTTTCCCCTCCTCTACCTCCTCATTCTCCCCTTCCTCTACTTCCTCTTCTTCCTTCTCCTCTACCTCCTCCATCCTTCCTACTCTTCTTCTAACCCTTTCCCCTCCTCTACCTCCTCATTCTCCCCTTCCTCTACTTCCTCTTCTTCCTTCTCCTCTACCTCCTCCATCCTTCCTTCTCTTCTTGATTTTTTTCATCCTCTTCGGCCTACTCTTCTTCTGACCCTTTCCCCTGCTCTACCTCCTCTTCCCCTCTTCCTCTACTTTCTCACCTTCTTTCTCTTCTACCTCCTCCATCCTTCCTTCTCTTCTTGATTTTTTTTCATTTTCTTCGGCCTACTCTTCTTCCCCTTCCCCCTCCTCTACCTCCTCTTCCTCACCCGTTTCTTCCTCCTCACCCTACTCTTCTTCCCCTTCCCCTCCTCTACTTCCTCTTCCTCCTCCGTTTCTTCCTCCTCATCCTGCTCTTCCTCCTCCCCTTCCTTTTCCCCCTCCTGTACCTCCTCTTCCTCATTCGTTTCTTCCTCATCATCCTCATTCTTTTCTTCCTCAACATCTTCTCCCGGAGGTCCTACCCTCAACTAAATAAGAACATTTAGCAATGTCCAGGACGAGCGTCATTGAACTAATCGAGGCGCGCTTGATCCCATACGAGAATCTTGCCCTCTCCTCATTCGAATCTTTTGGCATTAGCCAGCATAAAATCTACACAGGTCCTCACAGGCTCAAGGGACTCATCGTTGATGTTATAGACTGTAATTCACCTGCGTTACCCTCCCTGTAGGCAGTCTCGTGCCACTGTCGGGCAAGGAGCCCATCATAATTGATTTGACCGCGCCAGACCAAGACTCCACCCATATTCTATTATGAGTATACTATCGTTAGCTAGAATGATATATCTGCAGGTAGTCACCGGGTTGGAACGGAGAAGTGGGTCCTTCTCCCAACTCATTGTCTCAAGTGTTTCCACCTTCCAAGTTTTTCCACCGGTAGTTGGTCTCGCCATCCCCTTCTTTTTTTTTTTAAGCTCAACACGTTCTTGTTTCCTCTGGTGGTCCCCCCCACCTTCCCTCCTTCCCTCCCTCCCTCCCTCCCTCCCTCCTTCCCTCCCTCCTTCCTTCCCTTCCTCCCGCCTTCCCTCCCTACCCCCATCCCCGAGGGACAGGACGGGTTTGAGACCCAGCGTCTGTTCGATCTCGGAACCGGTTTTGCCGATGTTGTTGCAAAGTTGCAAGCCGGCCGAACTCCTCCGCACCTTGATGCCCCAGCGCGCGCCCTAGTACTACGCACTACTCTCTCTCTCTCTCTCTCTCTCTCTCTCTCTCTCTCTCTCTCTCTCTCTCTCTCTCTCTCTCTCTCTCTCTCCCTCTCTCTCTCTCTCTCTCTCTAGCTTTCCTCTCTGACTGTATAAAGGTTCTTGAGAGACATCGCCGCCGTTCCTGCAGAACCCCTCATACTTCATCTTGTTGATCCCAGTCCCCTCCTCTTCCTCTTCCTCCTCCTCCTCCTCCTCCTCCTCTCCCTCCTCCTTCTCCTCCTCCTCCTCCTCCGCCTCCTCTCCCTCATCCTCCACCTCCTGATCCTCAAATTCCTCATCCTCCTGTTCCCTCTCTCCGACCTCTTCCTTCTCTTCTTCTCTAACTCTCCGGTCCCCGTCTCCCATCTGGACGTTCGAGCTTGTGCCACGGGTCTTACCTCAGCGCGTTTTCTTCACCCACCCCGAGTGGGACTATCTCGCTTTGTCCTTATCCCAAGCTTCATCCTTCTGTCCTGACCAAAGCAACACCACCATCGTCATTTCGCTGGTTTTCCATAGTCACAGGCCATCCTTTTCCTTTAAAAGATTTTCCCAAGTTTTAGATTTTTTTCTGCAAAGTTGTTCGGTTTTTCATAATCCCAGGCCATCCATTTTCTTTAAGAATGCTTCCCAAGTTTCAGATTTCTTTTTTTTTTTTTTTTTTTTTTGCAAATTTTTTTTTTTTTTTCATAATCCCAGGCCATCCATTTTCTTTAAGAATGTTTCCCATGTTTCAGATTGATTTGTTTTTGTTGTTGTTGTTGTTTTTGCAATTTTGGGTTTTTTTCATAATCTCAGGCCATCCATTTTCTTTAAGAATGTTTCCCAAGTTTCAGATCTTGTTTTATGCATTTTTTTTGGGGGGGGGGGGGTCGTTACGGAGACTATCCTTTGATAGTGTTTCCCGAATTCCAGTCTTTTTTTTTCAATTATTATCGGGGGGAAGGTCTTAACCCTCGTCTTGACCGAGTAAGTGCCATACTGATGAACGGAATAGAGAGACGACAGCTACAATAATAGAAAAGTGGAATCCTGTCCGGCCAAAAGGGTTGAACAAAATGGTCTTCCGACACGGAAGGGGTCAATCCAACTTGATCAGAAGCCACCGTCCTCTTAATTCAGCCTCCATCCAGCCCCCAAGTCAGCCACCCTTCCTTCCTTCCTCCTCCGCTTACCGTCTCTCCCAAGCTGCCCCAACCACCCTCTCCCTCAAACCTAACCCCGGCTCCCATCCTCCCTCTCCTTCCCAAAGAACCCCAGCCCCCAACCCCTCCCTCTCCCTTCCAACCAACCCCAGCCCCTCCCCCTCCCCCAACCAACCCCAGCCCCTCCCCCTCCCCCAACCAACCCCAGCCCTTTCCCTTCCCCCAATCAACCCCAGCCCCTCCCCCTCCCCAACCAACCCCAGCCCCTCCCTCTCACCCTCCCCCTCTCTCCCCAGTCCCCATCCCCACATTCTCCCTCCCAAGCACCCCCAGCCCCTCCCCTTCCCCCCGGCCCCCAAGCCCTCTCCCTCGCCGCCCGCGGCCCTTTTTCCTTCCTGCCGGGCCCGTCCGCCCACCGGCCCGCCTGCTCTCATTGCACTTCGACGTTCCGCTTCGGAATGCAAGGAGGAGCCAGGTCTCCGCCGCCACACCCTGATTTCGCCATCGTCAGGGTCCAACCGGCGGACAACCGGTTAACCTGACGCCCCCCTCTCTCTCTCTCTCTCTCTCTCTCTCTCTCTCTCTCTCTCTCTCTCTCTCTCTCTCTCTCTCTCTCTCTCTCTCTCTCTCTCTCTCTCTCTCTCTCTCTCTCTCTCTCCCTTTCCCTCTCTCTCTCTCTCGGTCCTGCCCTTGTTTCCGGTTCTTGGTCAGTCTAGAAGAGTATTCTGTCGGGTTACCTTCATCCGTTGATTTCCTCTGTCCTCGTATCTTCTTGTCTTTGGCTCTCTCTCGCTCTCTCCCGCTCTCTCACTCTCATTCCTTTGCTTCCTCGCTTCCCTGTTTTGGATTTCACCTCTTCTCTCATTCAACTTCAGGTTTTCTTCTGAATCAAGTCGCTTGGTGGCACCCGGCACAGAAGGGATAAGTACCAAAGAGGGCTGGAGGGGGGGTTGGGTTTGATCGAGAATAGGCTACAACGCCTTTCCTACCGATGTTGACGATGGAGGTGCCATGGAGATGAATAAAATCGCCTGGCGACAGTAAGCATGAAAGGAAAAGTACCACCCGGCACAAAAGGGGTTACAGACTAGGAGAGTTCTCGTTCACAAAAATAACAGGATAAGAACAGTGGGGGCTGAGATGAACAGAATCACCTGGCGACAGCAAGGCGGTCCTTCATCTATCGAGAAATTAGTTTCCCCCCTCCACATCCTCCCTCCCCCTCTTCCCACCTCCGACTTTATATGAATAAAACCATCTGTCATCTTGAACTTGCGTCGCTGTGGGAGCTAAGACATGAAAGCCAAAGAGCATTATTCTCACAACATGTCCCCGCCTTCTCACCTCTAGAGAAATCAAATACGAACATTCGGTGGCAAAGAAATTAAATCTATGTCGTAAAAGTATAATATGACTGTTATCGCAGTTTTATTCAGTTAGCTTAGATATTATTTACATAATGCAACGGCTCACTGTTCATTTTTATTGCTGGTTGTGTTGGTCTTAGTGTTGGTGTTGTTTTTAGTGGAGGAACATTTGTCTCTAATAACAACAGTGCTGGGCCGCCCAGTAGATACCGTATCGAACTCATGAGCAGGTGGTCGTGAGGTCGATTCCTGAGGTCCGCTGCGGGCTATATTGCGTTGGTTCCCCGACAGCCCTGACCAGGCGGGGAGGCGACCCAAACATCAGCCTTTGAAAAATAAATAAATAAATAAATAAATAAATAAAAATAAAAACGGCTTGCTGCAACTGACAGGTCTTGCCCTACCAGGGGTTTCTCACTTCCCACTGCGTGGGAGTGAGTTGGTAAGTGGTGAATAATAAAAATACTAATCTAATAATTCTCTTACTTTCACTTAATCAGTACTATTACTGTTATCTTTTGGTAGCTATTCACTTTTGGTTTCGATTGTTATCAGTGTTATCAGTAATGGTGACACTGTCATAAACTCATAATGATTAATGTTGACGAAGGCGCATAGCCTGACACTTCACGATTCTCACATCCCTTTACTATTGTTACCGTGATTCTTTGTACAATTACTTTATCAGTGTTGTCATCGACTAAATGTTTTTACGTTTAGAATTGTCTTTGGGATGGTGATGATGAGGATGGTGACGATGATGATGACAAGGATGGTGATGAGAATTATGGTGATGATGATGAAGATGATGATGACAAGGATAAATATGAGAATGATGGTGATGAATATGACGATGATGATGATGACAAGGATAGTGATGAGGCTGATGGTGATCATGATGACAAAGATGAATATGAGAATGATGGTGATGACGATGATGATGATGACAATAACGATGATGGTGATGAGAATGATGATGATGACGATGATGATGATCATGATGACGAGGCTGGTGATGATGACGATGACAACGATGAAAACACTGATACCTACGATGACTATGACAACGACGACTATCCGACCTTTTAGACGACAAAGTTGCCTCGGCGACCCATAACTTGTCCCTCGATCTCTTCACCCGAACTAAACTCCCTCTTTTTCGCCAACAGGTCCTCAAGTTCTCATCATGAAGGCGACGCTGCTGCTGACAGTGTCAGCGCTGACGGCGTTCTTGGTCGCCGGAGACCCCATTCCAGTAGACGGCAACGAGATGCGACACTTCCTGGCCGGGTATGGCGCAAACCGAGGACCCCCAGTCTCGTACGTTAAAGTCTCCTACACACACAAGAGTCCGATCCCCCAGTCTTACCGATATAAAATCGAGGGTCCGCCGTATTACATCCGGACTAGTCACAACGTCCCGGCAGTAAAACCAGAGACCCATTCGCTCTACACCTACAACCCGTGAGCTTTTTTTTTTTTTTTTTTTCTCAGTTTCATTTATTTTTCCTCCGTTTAATTAAACTCTCATTTTCATACCCCTATGTTTTAAACTATAGTTTACCTTTTCCAGTTAACTAACTCAAGGATTCACCCGCTAACGCTTAACATTATATTAAAGTCAGGGTTGAATATTTGTAATATGCAGAGTTCTCTGTGATGCTGGCAAACTAACGTACTTTGTCATCTTTTCCTGACCTCGTGTTCGTCTCAATGGTTCTAATGTTCAATTTTTCTTCTCTTTCTTCTTCTTCTTCTTCTTCTTCTTCTTCTTCTTCTTCTTCTTCTTCTTCTTCTTCTTCTTCTTCTTCTTTTCCTTCTTCTTTTTTTCTACTTTTTCTTCTTCTTCTTCCTCTTTTCTTCTTTTTCTTACTTAGTTGATAATGAATCTTCAATATTTCAGTAGCTATCTTTTTTTGGTAGGGTCACTATTAAGCATTAGTTTTACTATTAATCTTAGAATACCACCAGTAAACGCAAGATATTACTATTAAGTTTCTCTGTGTTCTTTGTCAGATACATCTAATATTACCAACAAAGAGCAGAAATTGATATTTGTGACCGATGCAATAATAGTTTTTCATCACCAATGATTAGACGTAGAGTGCGAGATGATCTAATAGATGTATTTAAAGGGGTCAAGGACTTTAACAAGGGTGATGCAAGGAAGGTCATCATATTAAGACAACTGGTCAGGACTCGCAATGATTGATTTAAATTGGACAAATTTAGATTTAAGAATGAAATAGGCAATAATTGGTTTACCAATAGAGTGGCTAACGAATGGAATAGACAGTAACCACTTAGTAAGCGCTAAAACTATCGGTTGCTTTAAGAGAAGGTTAGATAACTTTAAGGATGGGGATGATAGGTGGTAATGGGCATGGAACTGCCTAGTGTAGGCCTCCTGGTCTCTTTCAGTTTTCTCCATTCTTATGTTCTTATTATTCTTTCTTCAGGAGTCACGAAGGCTTCGTCCCTGCAAACGTCAGATTGGTGAGTATGGCCAAGTTTCCAAAGTCCGCCGACAAACTTTTTGGGATCGTAACCGTTTGGAATATGTTGCAAATACTGTTGGTTATTGTTAACATAAACATACATACATCATACATATACCAAAGGCTTTTTCCCCCTTACAAGGGAGATAGTCAAAAAACAAAGGCATAAATCCACTCCCACCCATTCCATCCCCACATATTCCACTTCCATACTAAGACATTGTAAACAAATCAAATGATTATTCATTGGTGTCATGTATTAGCAGATAAGCTGATGGCAGACTTTGAAAATCAACAAAAAATACATTTCTGTTTTGCTTATATTCAGTCAGAGACGCAATGATGTTTCGTATGATTTTATTGTCATTAATAATGTTATTGTTATCATCATGCATTACTAGAAGATAAAAGTATTGATTGATTGAAGTCATAAAAGCCTATGTTCTTCCTTTAAGACTTAATCCTGGCTAACGCCTTGAGATTTTATTCAGTTTGGTGGAACACCTTTCAGCGTTAATGGGTTAATATAAAGTATACTGAAAATTTTGGAAAATTGTGTTTAGGATACGAGTGTCTCATATCGAAATAGGTTCGATTACTCACCTCCGCTAACTGTTCGTCTTTCTCTTTCCCTGAACCAGCATTCGGTACCAGGTGACGAAGAGTTCGAGGTCGAGCAGCAGGAGGAGGACTCGATGCCCTTCAGCCGCTCCGCCGTCGAGAAGATCAACATCGAGGCTGACTTCTACGCGCACACCTTCGATGAGTACGAGGAATCGTTGCCGTTCTCGCGCGGCGACGTCGAGAGCCTACCCGGAAGACCCACTGTTTACATCAGTGAAAGCTTTGAGGACCAGGTAACGACCTGACCCGAACTGAAGGTTCTCCTTGTCGATAGCTTATACTCTAAGATCGTACGAGCTAGAGACTTCTGTTCATATTTGTTTCTTAAAAATCACCGTCCTTCTTTACATTGGACTTCGTGAGCATCACACTATCAAGGGTTCTTCTTGGTATTTCCAGGCAATAAACGCGATCGTTCTCGAAGTTCCTGCTGGAGGCGAAGAAGACGTGAAGGTCAAGGTGGAGCCCAAGAGTGAGCTGGCAGGGTACAGACTCTCCGCAGAATCGCCGCCACTTATGAACCACCCCTTCGACCCCGAGGAATCCTACCCCTTCCTACCTCATGTAATTCCTCGCCATTGAACTAAGGAATACAATGGGAATATATGTTGACCGTCCCAGCAACTCTCAGTAATAAACATCATGTTGTGGCAATACCGTCATTATTGGTGATTCTACTAAACGATAAAAGACCAGATCACTTTTAACTTGTAGTGTGTCTACGCTCTTCTATCTTCCTGCCTCTCCTTGACTCAATCTCCTCGGCGCAATATTGTCCCACGTGATAGAAGCGCTGATCATTCCCGGTAAAGTACTTAAAATATCAACATATTCGCCACAAGCACCTTTTGATTGGCCGTTCAAATGGAAGGCACAGTGCATGACCCAATCATCTGTAGCTATGATGAAGGTATCGCAGTAACATGAGGTTTATGACTGACAGAGTCGCTGCCAGGGCCGGATCACAGAAGTATGATGGCGTGGTCCTAATTGTTGGTCTCCTTTTTATTTTCAACAGCTCAACAGCCGCCCCTATGGCCAAGTTTTCGAAGGTTTTGATGATGACCACCCCATATACGACGAGGATGACATCCCCCTCGTGGGAGCGCTTCCTATCCCCTCGAGGGCGGGGGCGGATCTACAGCAGCACAAACCAGCAATCAGAATGAACCAGGCAGGTCAGTATTTCCAATTTATCAGTTTTTGGCTCCTAGGTGTTGCCAAGCTCAGCGGGGTTTTGGCTGTCAAAATAAACACCTGAATGTGAGGACGGAGCCTTTATTAGTACGACGTTTAGCTTGTTATTACAGCTTTTTCAAGTACATAATCGTAATACACATGACTCAGATTAAATGAGAGGAACAGGGGGAACGGGGTGAGGAAGGTAGGGAGGAAGGAGAGGGGTCCCTGAATACTAGGAAAGGTTAAGGAGATTGTGGACCAAATGTTTAGGCGGCCAGGTGCTTCCAAGCTTAACAATTCTTTTTAGCCAGAATCTTATAGTGATAGCCGATGCTAAACCCCACCCCGCGCTCGCCACCAAGCGTGAGAGCGGGGAGGGGGGGGGAGACTAAGGGTCCCACAAAGACGAATAAAAAAACCCAGACGAAAGCCATCCGGGACAAAAGGAGCCAAGAGCTTCTACTGAGGAAGTGATAAGACACAGTATATTGTAGCATACACGTAAGGAACCTGATGATGTTAGGTCGCTATAGCAAGCTGAGGAAGGTGGCTAAAGAAGGGACGGGTCTGGTTCCGAGTTTATTCCTGATTAAGGGGTTATCACACTGGGCTAGTTTTCCTCCAACGACCGATTAATCGGCTGTACCGCCCACCTCCAGGACTTTTTCCGCCGTAAAATCACTATGTAAAACTATATTGTTTTCTCAACAAAGATACATAGAATGTCATCTGGAGGAAAATTATTTTCCTGCAGCAGTAGGAAGAAAAATAGCCCACTGTGATAACGCCTTTAATTTCACACAAAAGTTCTTCAGATGAACCTCTTTGATACATTACAACTTTCCCGGATGGATGAGGGGAGAGGGTTGCTAGGGCATGAAGCGGTGAGGGTAAACTAGCTTTGGCTGTGGAAGTGATGTGTCTTGCTGTATTGCGGCTGACCCGGGCAGTGGGCAGGACCAAGGATACACCTTCGTCCACAAAGAGCTAAATAAAAAGGGGAGACAAATGATTGTTGGGCGGGTTTGGGAAAGGTGAAGGGTGGGTGCATGGTTTGGTAGGCAACTTCCCTTGTAAAGGGGGAAATGGCCATTTGATATATGTATGTATGTGTATATGTGTGTATGTATGTATGTATGTACGTATGTATGTATGTATGGTATGAGTGTAGTGTTGCACTAAGCTTCTTCAGAGGAACTAACTCTCTCTTTAACTGACCCTATGCAGATTACAAGTTGATCTGTTACTACGGCGGTTGGTCGGCGTACCGCGAGGAGCCCTTCAAGTTCACCGTTCTCGACATCGATCCCCACAGTTGCACCCATCTCATCTACTCCTTCGCCGGCCTCCAGAAGGACAATAACACCATGATGGTCCTCGACGAAGAACTCGATATTGTCAAAGGTAAACTTGCACACAAATACGGCGGGTAACCTTAACCATGACCATAATCTTCACCATCATTAAGGTTTCATAGTTACCCTCGTTGCCGTTATCGTTATTACTCCGTTTTAAGATTCCTTTTAATGTCACTGATCGTTCTCGATGACTTTGCAGGAGCGTACAAACTGGCTATCAACCTGAAGGAGAAGAACCCCAACCTAAAGGTCATGGTTGCTATCGGCGGCTGGAACGAAGGTGGGAGGAAGTACTCCCATATGGCTTCCACCCCAGAGAACCGGAAAGCCTTCGTCGATTCAGCGCTCAAGTTCATGCTGGATTACAACTGGGACGGTCTCGACCTCGACTGGGAGTACCCCGGTGAGTTTCTCATCTTCGGGAAGATCCTGTGACGTAGTGGTCCTGCCCTCGGGTTCCGTGGCCTCTGCTAGAGGTTACCATAGAGCGTTCCGAGTGAGCTTAAGCCCCAGTCATACTGTCACGACTCAAGTGAGTTCGTTTGAGTAGAATCGACTTCGATTACAGTTTTTTATTTGTTCGAATCTCTAAATGTCATATTACCTTTGCGCCACATGTTGAGATGCTGAATGATGTACTAAGAGAAGTTAAGCCTATACAAATATTAGACACATCGTTGAATTGTCCTTAATGAAGTCTATAAATACTATAAGCGAAGTCGTCCTGCAGCTTTTCATATTCACAACATTTGACGAAAATCGCAATAGTATGACTGGGGCTTTACAAACCGAAACCTAATGATAGTGAGTGTATGCATAACGATTAAAATGGGTGCTCAAAAGTGGTCCTCTCCTGGAGGCTGAAGAACAGCAGTACATAAGAGTGTGAGATACGTGACGAAAGGCTGATTGAGAACCCTGGAACAGAGCACAAACGAGAAACTGGTCAGGTTTCACGTTTGTGAGCAGGGCAGTTTTTCAATTCTGAGAGCCGCATTTGTTGTAGGAATGAAGACAGAACATAGATAATCAGTTCAAAATCATTTGAAAGAAAAAACGTTGATGAGTACAAAGAAATTAGGGGGAGTGTCATGTTTTATGTACACGTGCATTTTTCTTTGTATTCTTATAAACATATCATAGTGTTGTTTAGAACTTGATAGATTAATTATTTTATTTTTCAACTTCCCGCATGACTGTTGTACACAGTTCAA
>NC_134782.1:7030158-7045158 GCF_046742065.1 Oratosquilla oratoria
TGCGTGAGAGGTGGAGGGTAGATGTATGCATGTATGGAGTGGGTGGAAGAGGGATGAGGTGGTAGTGGAGTTTTAAGGTAAGGAGCTTTATTCAAAGAGTCGAAATAGGTTGGTTCTGAATGAAGCTCCGTGCTCTAGCCATAAAGTTTCATTGTCATCTTTTCTCCATAGTATGTTGATCTTTATGTGCACACACACAAACACACACACTCACACACACACACACACACACACACACACACACACACACACACACACACACACACACACACACACACAAACCCGCAAACACACACACACACACACGCATACACACACACACACACACACACATACATACATACATACATACATACATACATACACATACACACGAGTGTGTGTGTTGACTAGTTCTGAAGACGAATGCAAGGAGATGATCCTCTCTGACGCCCGTCTTGCAAGACCCCCATTTTCGTCCTTGGTCCCTGGATGAGTGGAAGTAGACTTGTAGGCAGACTTGTAATTGGATGTATAAATAGCCAAGATTCGTAGTCCAGGGATCATCGGCAACGGTTCTCTCGCACACTGAATATAACCGACTTACTTACCCCCGCCCCCGTCCCTTCGCCCGGACAGATGGATCTGTTGAAGTCAAAGGGCATGGGCGGTGCCATGATCTGGGCCATCGATCTGGACGACAACGTGGGCGTGTGTGGCTCTAAGTGGCCCCTCCTCAGCGCCATGCGACGCAGTCTCTTGAGTTCCTCCGTCCCCATTCAGTCTGGAGGACCGCCACCAGATGTCAGCGTCGGGAAACCAGAAGTCCCTCCCACACCGGCACCGAGTCCCACACCGACACCGACTCCCAGACCCGGTGGAGACCGGAAGAAACCGGAGCCAAGTAGGACAATTTTCTAAAAAAGAAATAATAATATATATATATGTACATATCTTAATTTTTCTGATGGTGCATTATTATCCAGCCATTCACGGTTTGCGAGTGCCTG
The DNA here is from genome assembly GCF_046742065.1 of Oratosquilla oratoria. Classification (NCBI taxonomy): domain Eukaryota; kingdom Metazoa; phylum Arthropoda; class Malacostraca; order Stomatopoda; family Squillidae; genus Oratosquilla; species Oratosquilla oratoria. Next base: position 7,031,148 of record NC_134782.1, read on the forward strand.
CGAATGGTGTTTTATGTAATTTGCAGTTATGCGTGAGTGTTTCGTGTGTACAAACGGGTGCGGGTCACTCTTAATCTGGTGCGAACGTCTTCCGTTTTCTGTCTCTCTGCCTTTCTGTGATTTTTGGTTTGGTGCCTGACGATGTTGAGGTGGAGCACGTTTCGTGTCACCTGCCTTCCCCTTCGCCGAGTCCTTTGCGGAGCGCCGAACTCTGCCGGCGGCTCGGCGGGATCTCGGAAACCTAACCTCTGGTTTCCGTCTCCTCCTCTTTCTCCTTTTCCCCCAGCTGTTGTAAATAGCCCTTCCCTCTTTTTGTGTGAACGTTATCGTCACGCGTGAAAACTACCAACACCATAGTCCAGGGTACACATACTTACCCCCTCCACGCATGTACGTACGCTCCCTTGAGCAAACACAAAGTCTCGAGAACTTGGCGAATACACAGATAGCATGGTCTGCAAGAGACCTCTTCACCAGTAACATGACCCACCCACCCTCTCCCCAGCTTCTCCTCCTACCTCACCCTTAACTGAGCAGGAGACCACCACCACCGAGCCAATGAGCACCACCACCGAACTCATGGCCACCTCCACTCAGGCAGGATTAGCACCGGAGCACAATTGTAGCGGTAAGTGACCCCTCCCTTCATCTTAGTGCATAGGTTTTTTGTCAGGGACGGGGGTTCTTGACTGTACTATCCTGTGGATAGTGACAGAGGCCGTCATGCAATATATCAAAAAGTTAGGCAGTGCCCATTTTATACACTTGACTAAAGTATCAACCATTATCCCTGCTTCACTTCATGTAGCTTAAGAAACCAAACCACGTCCAAATGTCGTTGTACTAAAGTACTCAACTACTTATCGTCTCAGGTCCGGGCTACTTCCGTGACCCGATGGATTGTGCTGTGTACTACATATGTACTCATGAGCTCGTAGCTTACAAGTTCATCTGTGCTGGTGAATTGGTCTTCGACACCAACAGACGAATCTGCAACTGGAAGAAGCACGTCACGTGCGGCGAAGGATATTCGCCTTTGAGTAAGTCTTGCAAAAAGTTCAATTTACAGTCTCATCAGGGTCCGTATAGAACGCCTTCAGATTACTTTTGAATGAATGAATGTACTTGTACACAAAAACGTGCGTGTAGGTGCACATACACACAAATAAACACACACACAAATACACACACTTATATATTTAAGCATACATGCATACACAAACACACACTGCCCGTACATGTATATATATATATATATATATATATATATATATATATATATATATATATATATATATATGTGTGTGTGTGTGTGTGGGTGTGTGTGTGTGTGGGTGTGGGTGTGGGTGTGTATTTGTGTGTGTGTGTGTGTGTGTGTGTGTGTGTGTGTGTGTGTGTGTGTGTCTGTGTGTCTGTGTGTGTGTGTGCGCGCATGTTTTCATTTAGTGTCACGCGAGGCAAAACTTATTATGTACTTCAATATCCTTGATATGTAGATTTTTATTGCCTCTGCAATTTAGTCCTTCCTTCCAGTTACTTTGTGATCCCACTTCCTCTAACCTTCCTTCCTTCCTTCCTTCCTTCCTTCCATCACTAAATGAGTTGTAAAGAGCTTTTTGGTCCTCCTGCACGTTTCCTCTCCTTCGCTCCTTCACCTTCTGCGTGACTGGGAAACGACAACAGCCCAGAGGAACGAGGGGGACCGCGTCGTGTGTCAAGTTGATGGTCTCTACAGCGATGCGCTCGATTGCCGGATGTACCACTGGTGCAAGGGCGGCCGCTCGACGGCCTTCTCGTGTCAGAACGGCCTCTACTTCAACGTCAAGTCAGGTAATCCATCCGGCTGGAAAGGGCTTAGGCTTCAGCAAGTTCGGGAGAGATACAGCTTTGCGCAGCTATACACGCTTACCGCGAAGGCGATTCGTCACACTCGCCCAGCCCACGGATCAGAACCCCCACAGCTTCAGTGCCCGCGAGGAAGTTGCGCCGCTTTGTAGGGAGCTCAGGGGTAAACTGATCAGCTTAGCCTATCACGCCATACGCTGTAGCCGGTGTACAGGAACTATGTACAGAAAAAACAAAAACATCACCATGAACCGTAAACAGGATCTATGTACAGGGAAACCATATCATGCATTTAAACCATGGTAAACACACGCTGTATATAGAGGTAAGCAAGGAGACTGGAAAGGAAGTCACCACAGCAAGTCATACGGTAAAGGGGAAGGAGCTTACGGACACATATCGGAGGATGAGGAACAGAAACAGCAACACACACGTGACAACGTGACACAAGGAAGATCTCCCATCACTGCGTCTGTAGACGCTCTCCTGGTTCCTCCCTAACTTCTGCTCTCAGAATTCAATCCGAATAGATTTACTTATTCACATAAAGGAGAACAATCTACGAGCAAATCAACTATCAAATCTAAGTTCTAAATATATATATATATGTATATATATATATATATATATATATATATATATATATATATATATATATATATATATATAAATGAGATACCTAAAAGAAAGCTCTTTGCTTCAAAAGTTTCTCTTTCCTAGTAGTCACTCCTGCATTCTTGAAGACCAATCACTAGTGTTTCTCACTGCATACACACAATCTAGAGAGGTTGAAAAGAGCCAAGACCTTAAGGGAGAGAATGGAGACGTTCATGGAAAGGGAGGAACCCGCACAAGTAACTCCTCCCTCCCTCCTGAAGACGTGCTTCCTTTGCCTACGGAATGATAATGATAAGCTTCGCCATGCTTTGCCTGCACCAATATCGGATCTGTTCTTGCATTGCAGCAACGACCACTCTGGCCTATGCCCATGTTATTCCCTGTTCAGTTAGCGAACTTGTGTAGCCATAGAGATGACAGTGTTTTTTTGTGTTTAATTGTTTAGTTGGCTCGACATGTATGCTATACTCCCCATCCACCCCTCTCTATCTATCTATTTATCTATCTATCTATCTCTTAGATTTCTCTTTTCTGTTTCCTTGCCTGATGTGCCTTGCACAAGGCTCAGTGTCATGAACTACTTTCTGTCAAATACCCCTCCCTCTTGATTCAGAAGCACTGGAAAAGACATTCCATTTCTGACCTAACCTGTGCATGAACCATTCTGTGTACATTTATTGCTTGTACTTCACCCCCAACTACATTAGTAAAAAAAATAGCTTGTAGTGCCTCTTTGGGTCGTACTCAACTTTTGCCAACCCTGTCGAACGCTTTCTACTAAATTCAGAATTTTACCTGATTTTCTGCAGATGTTGATCTGGCTCATTGGCTTATCTATAAAACCTACAGGTAATTTACTTAAGCATGGCTAATGAAGGTAGATAAATTCTACCTTCTGGTGGTAGAAAACGTTCCCCAGTACTGGCAAAATTTTTAGGAGTACGGCTTTAAACCCCTCCATTACGGTGACGAAGCCCAAAGGGGTTTTTTCCCGGCCGAGGACACGAGGACGATTTCCTTCAGCCGATGGGGCGACCTCTAGAGCAGAGGGAGGTTCTCACCGGCCGAGACCCCAACTGAAAGAACACGAACTCTGACCCGAAGACGTCGATCGACCGAGGTCCTCCTTCGACCCGGAGATCGTGAATTCGTTCCCCTCGGCTGCAGGAGGATACCCTCGTGCCTTTAGCCGGAGTAGAACCTAAGACCTGCGTCGTTTGCCGTGCTGAAGGAGTCGAGACGGCCTTCGTAATAGCCCATGGGTCCTAACGAGGAACCTCTTCCAGGTATTTGCACGTCCCCTGACGAGGCGTTCTGTCTGCGCGGCGTGAGCCAGCTGGTGCAGACTGTTCCCTACAAATCTGACAGCACGGACGTGATCACCCTCAAATCCGCAGGTGAGTCTAAATCCTCATGGAGATGGGTGTCCAGTGTGTGCATGTGCAAAGAGGGACATGATGTCTTTTCATCCTGGAAAAGTGCAAGAAGAGGTTTGTGTGTAGGTGGTAGATGTGCTCCAAAGGACTGACAGAATTTTTTTTTTTTTTTTTTTCTATGTGAACCCTTTTTGGTTGGGATGATTAATGAAAAAATTTCCATGAACACGCAATAGTATAACACCTCACCAACAAACAACTTCCTCTTAGTCCTGATACCCAATCTCTGACCTGTCTAGGCGGCTACAAGGTAATCTGTCACTTCACCAACTGGGCCACCTACCGCCCTGAGGGTGGAAACTACGTGCCAGAGCACGTGGACCCAAGCCTCTGCACCCACATCCTCTACGATTACTTCATCCTTGACTCCACCGAGCTCCTCACACGCTCCCACGACACGTTCCTCGACTTCGACCAAGGTGAGTGAGGAGCTACGAAGAACATTCGAACTCAGACTTCGAATACGTATACACTATATATATATATACATATATACATACATATATATATACATATATATATATGTATATATATATATTATATATATACATATCTACATATATATACATATATATGTATATATATATATTATATATATATATACATACATACATATATATATATATATATATATTTATTTATTTAGAGGCTGAGGTCTCATTCAAGAATAGAAAATTGTATCCAAAGAGTTGTCAAAAAATTTATTAATTTTTCTAGAAACTTAAGCCTACGAAAATTTAGAAACATTAAGACGAGTCAAGAACATCATTAAGTGATGTAAACATTGAAAAAAATAAGAATAACAGGAACTGGACACTAACCCAGTCCTCCTGGAATTCGCCTTTCAGAATTCGTCAGAAGAGTTTTAACCCTGAGGTCGCGACAGCCGAACTTGAAGGTGCTTTTGTCCCTCGGCGGTTGGACCGACTCCAGCAGCGACAAGTACGCCAGACTTGTTACCGACCCGAAGGCTCGAGCAAAGTAGGTTCCTTTTACTCGATATGATTCATATATGCATGCTTGTGTGCTCTCAAACACTCACACACACACACAGACATTTGTATATATGTATATATATATATATATATATATATATATATATATATAATGTATATATATATATATATATATATATATATATATATATGTATGTATGTATGTATATATCCTACCCCACCAACTTACAACTTTACAGCTCACTTGACAGTCCCACGAGATCACTTGTTCGTATATTTGGTACCTATTATTATTTTTTTCTGAGATATTTGAGTCCAATTTTTAAGAGCAACCTCTCTTGCGTCGTCCTTTCAGGTTCGTAGATCACATTACCAAACTCTTGAATGCGTATAAATTCGATGGCCTCAACTTGGATTGGCAGTACCCAGTGTGCTGGCAAGTGGACTGTTCGAGAGGAACTCGGGCGGAGAAAGCTGGATTTGCTGCTCTTATTAAGGTGAGTTCTGAAGATTTTCTTTTTCCTAGGACTTCATTAATGTTCATCAGATGTGTGCACATGGTCGGGAAAGCCTTCCGGTTACCGAGACGACAGATAGCAATCAATGCACTGAAGATATTGAAAGTAGTTTGTAAGCCTTCCACTCTATGGATACCGACGACCTGACCCACTTCATTACCTGTCTTCTTCAGGAGCTGAGCCAGTCCTTCGTCAGCCACAACCCTCCTTTCCTCCTGTCGGCGTCTGTCTCGGCCGGCCGCGGCCTCATCGAGCGGTCGTACGACGTCCCGGTACTGAACCGCTACTTGGACTTCATCAACGTCATGACCTACGACTTCCATGGCTTCTGGGAAAAGCAAACCGGGCATGTGGCGCCGCTCTTCTTCCGGCAGGGAGATCGCTACGACAGCCAGAACTCTGACTTCGCCATCAGTTACTGGATTAAGAAAGGTGCTGATCCTAGCAAGCTTATCTTCGGCATTCCCTTCTACGGGCAGACCTTCCAGCTCGCAAACCCCTCAAACAACGGCCTCAACGCACCTGTCGTGGGCCCTGGGGAGGCTGGGCCAATCACCTTGCAGGCTGGAATGATGGCGTACTTCGAGATTTGCGAGAAAGGTCAGTGCTACATTTTACTTTTTTGTCTTGTAATGATTACTGGTCGTATAATGTTATAAGCTAATTCCTATCGGGTATGACATTTGAGTTTGTAAGCAAACCCCCCTGAATAGGGTCTTCAAGTCATCTTTAGGTCAAAATTTTTATTTTGGAAATCAAAGGACTTGTACCACTGTTTTTAACATCGTGTGCATTGAAGTGTTGAACATTAGGTCCTGCGTGTATCAAAACCAAAAGTTCAGCAAGAGGATTTCTCGAGGACTCTTTTTGAGAAAAGAGGTCTCCTGTGTGCAGATCCAATTGCCTCTTCCAGTTTCATTCATTGCTTTGTCAAACTCTCACATTATTCTGTCCCTTTACCCACTGCTATTCCCTCAACCAAGCCGATCCACTAAATAGATGTCATATCTTTTCCTATGCAGTTCGATCGTCAGGCTGGACCAAAGCCGTCGACTCCCTGGGGAAGGTGGGCCCCTTTGCCTACAAAGGAAACCAGTGGATCAGCTTCGACGATCCCGCGTCTGTCACTAAAAAGGCGGAGTACATCAAGACCAAAGGGCTAGGAGGCGCTATGGTCTGGTCTATGGACTTGGACGACTTTATGAACAAGTGCTGCCTCGAACCCATGCCTCTCCTGAGGGCCATCAATCGTGTTCTCCGGACTGTTGCCGCAGCTCCTCCTCGACCAGGTGGTGGTAACTGTGCCAGACCACCTCCGCCCGTCACGCCGGCCCCGATCGAAATGACCACAGGATACAACCCGGGCAAGGTGACCAAACCGACGAGCTCGCCACTGTACCCATGGGAAACCTCAACCACAACCCGAAGGCCGTGGCCGACCACTGGAAAGCGCCCGTCCACATCTCGGTCCACGACCACATCTCGGCCCACGACGACAACCCCAAGAACAACGCGTGCTACCACCAGAAGAACAACTTCTCCCTGGTGGGTTCCTCGCCCGACAACTACAACCCCGAGGACGACCACTTGGTGGTGGAAACCGCCGACCAGAACAACAACAACGACTTCTACAACTCTGACCACCACAACAAGACCCACCACCACTACACCAATGCCCACGACCACAAGGCGCACGACCACACGCCGAACAACCCCAGTGCCCAGACCGCCCAGACCGACCAGACCGACAGTGGGTACCACCGCAGCCCCTCCTCCGTCACCTGGAGGTGGCAAGAGGCCCGGCCAGCCTTGCAGAGCAGGCGAATATTTCCCGAACCCAAGCGACTGCAAGACCTTCCTTAGGTAAGAAACACTATAACGATATACCAATCTGTTTACCTCTTTTTCTGCATCCGATCTCGCAGTGAATCGAAAGCTCTCCTGCTGGCATGCCTTCTTCGTTGTAATGTGCAATAATCCAATATAAAGTGGAGAGGTGGCTGTACTACAACAGCTGCTCGATCTTCCGGATGCCATCACCACAGACCTTTTCTTGCAGGTGCTCTCGTAATAAGCTTGTCGTGGTCAAGTGTACGCCAGGACTTCACTGGAATGACAAAACAAAAATCTGTGACTGGCCAGTCAATGCCAAATGTGTCGCCGGTAAGTATACTCGTTAATTCAACTAATTTATTCTGCATGATTTTTTTCACAAGTCTGCTCTCGCACAAAATGCTTTTATAATGAAATTGTACCAAAAGCTACCTGCTTCACCTCTTTCTTCGCTAATTATGTTCGTTCTGCATCATGGAGAAATTTGCAAATATAGTTATAGCTTTCAACAGGAAAAGAAAATTTAGATGATATATATGAAGACGTATTTGGTCCAGAACGAGGTCAAGCAGGAAGATTTGGCTCCCTTTCTATTCATCGTCTCATTTTATGTGTAACTTCTTCCTTACCTGACAACGCCATTGTCAACCTCCTGTTGCAACTGCGGACCGCTGTCTTTACAACGTGCGCACCACCACGGCAACCCTCTGAATGACACTGATCATCACTGCAACCCACCCTCGTGCTCTCTTGATCTCGATCTTCATGGAACACAACCAGGCGCCACTCAAGCACCGCCGCCTTTGCCTACTCCAGCCACTCCATCATTCGTAACAACACAAAGACCCACCACTCAGAGATCCACTAGGCCCCAGAACTGGTGGTGGACGACTACCACTACCAGTACTAGTAAAGTGACACAACCACCTTGGTGGAGTACTGAGCCTACACGACCACCTTCGAAACCAGAACCCGTCTCCGAGAGATGCGAGGAAGGAGCTTCGAAGGAGGTCTTCGGTGTTTGCGAGAAGTTCCAGCGATGCTATGGGGGAAAATGGACCCAAGCGTCTTGTCCAAACGGGCTCCATTGGAACAAAATGCTCAAGATCTGTGACTGGCCAAATCTAGCCAAGTGTAGCACCAGTAAGTTTCTTTTATCTAATTTTCTTATTTCTCCCCATTCCAAACTTAGAGAATAATAGGAGTATCTTTCGAAAGAATTAGTAGAATATGTAGAAATATTCATAGTATTTTAGGTACGCATTTAGCAAGAAATTAGTAGTGCTGTGTAGTCAGGGCGACAGATCAACAGCAGCAGCAGCTAAAACGTATGACAACTCCTGGTCGGTTCACGTGACATTTAATTTATCATGCACTAAATCATCTTTCACATCAAGACTTGCATGTTAGCTAACACTTGATAACTCTTATTAGTAGATCATAGATTAGGCTTTAGTGGGACATCGCGTTGTGACAGAAGTGTTATTGTCTCCCTAATTATGGGTGTCATGACTTTGTACTGCGGTAGTGTGGTATGAAAGTATAAAGACAATCCCTACAGAGTTTCGGAAGTGTACCAGGACAAACCATACAGACAGGTAGGCCCGGAAGCTCGTTCTACATCCAGCAAGGTCTAGCGCTAAGTTGCCCCAGAGGATTTGGGGCTCATGGCTGACCGCGGACGAAGAACAGGCATCGAAATCCGGTAGGATTAAATTCAAAATTTATTGGCCCAAAGAAAAAAAAAAAGCGAAGCGCGTAATTGGAAACTCCATTAGGCCTCGGAGGGGATAGAAGACACAGACAAAGGACAGATTTGTCATGTTCTTGCTGGTATTTGATGGCAGCTTGGCCCAACAGAATCGATCTTCACCACCCGTGACCCGGAGGGCGAAATCATCATACCGAAGCCCACGTCCCCAGATCCGGAGGAGGAGGCGGAGGTGGAGGAACTAGATAGTGATGAACCGGATACGAGATGCCGTGAGGGCCAGATTTTACAGGGTCCTCAGTGTACGACCTACATTGTGTGTTCTGCCGGGAAGCTGACGGTCCAGCAATGCTCCGGGGGACTCGTCTGGAACCACGAGGCCAAACATTGTGACTGGATCTATAACGTGCCCAGATGCGCTTCAGTGGTCAGGACACCCTTTTCAGCAGGTACTCTTCAAGGAAACCTGGCCATTCCTGCAACCAGCCAACACACCCACCATGCATCCATCCACGCCTTTGCCAAACCATAATCACTCGTGGACCCCAACTGCAGCAACAGCAGGAGCTACCATTAACGTACAGGGCTTCATCCCGAGGTTTGGTGCTTTGGAGGAGTCTAGGACACACACGCGGAGGCCCTCACAGATACCCTGCATGGCTTCCCAACACCAAAAGCTGTGCACTACACCTGCTGACAGACAGACAAGCCAAACCTGACTCCACTGAAACAAAACCAATGATTAGATTGACTCATTCTACAAATTCTGTCAGTGTAGCAGTTGTCATCGTCCATGCTAGGGATGTACCTTGCATGGCTTCCCAACACTGTGAACAAAAACAGCTGTGAACTACACCTATTGACAGACAGACGAGCCAAACCTGACCCCACTGAAACAAAACCAATGATCAGATTGACTTGTTGCAAAAATTTTCTCAGAATAGCAGTTGTCATCGTACATACTTGGGGCATTTTTTCGAACTCGTTAAACAATTGACACTGCAGGTTTAACGAGAAGATAAAGCCTCTCATCACACGCACCATTTGACATGAACATGAGAGCTCATCACCAGCTACAGGAGAGCACTAGACAGCCTTGAGTACAATCATCCCAGCCACAAGCGCGAGTTCAAAAAATGCCCACACACGTCAATTGTATCTCATTCAACTTTCTGTTAAAACTTTTTTTTTTCTTTGAAATCACTTTAACGAATGATGAATCTAACTGGCCATGTAAGTTGTGCCTGGTATATCCTAAACGTCAGACTCACATGAACCGTCTAACCATACACCCACGAAATTCCAACAGAAAATATAGCTGACCGACTAACCTGGGCCTGCATGGGTTGTGGGGAAGGGGCCGCATGTCATGTTAGGGTGTAATCCACTACGTTGCAATGCTTCCACCGCTTCTACATTCGACCATGCACGACACTTAACATTAACTTGACTAACAATACTGTAAGTGACACAAAAACCAAAGGATTAAGTTTGATATACCAGGTCAACCTGCAAGAGAAAGCCGTCAATACCCAACCATGAATACTTGCCACTTCTTAACATCAGTTACTTTGTTTATAATGAATTTAAATGGCAAAGCGTGGCCAACAGAGCACCTTGCTGTCCATTTTGAGGTCGGATACTGAACAAATATATCTAAATCAGTCTAAGTAAACAGAAAATTTAGACAAGTAATTACAAACAGATAAACACATAAATAGGTAAGTAACCAAATGAACGAGTTAACTTGTTGATAAACATTTCAAAATATTGTTCATGTTTTTATCCAACTTAATTTTGATAGTTTGAATCCTTATACATGAGACAACTTGTACGAGAAGATTTGTCCATTCATTAACTCTGCCATTAGTGGATTTGTGTCCACCTATTTATTTCATCAAACTCACAACTTGAAAAATTGAGGCTATTATTTGTTACATTGGATAGTATTCTTTGCCTATATCATGTCCCTCCCCCCCCCTTTTTTTATCACTATGTCCTTTCCGTCATTGACATTGATAAGAATCGGGGACCATATAGATCATATTCCAAATGTGAACGGTCAAATGACCTGTATTTTGGGTTGCTGATAGTTGAAATATTGAAGTCAAAATATTGTGCTTTCAGTAAAAAAAAAAAAAAAAATCTGAGTGGTAGTGGTCCTATGAGGCGCGTATCAGAGAGAACCATCTCCTTGCTGCCCATCTCCAGAATACCTCTGTCTGGAGGTGCAGCTCCAAAGGGCTGACACTCGGTCTCCGGACCGAACCCGAGATCTCTGTCAACTTCATCTGTATTTCCTCCACCTTCTCACGTAAGGAGAGCTGACATCCGGCAGCTGCTTCGTACCTCCTATTACTATCAGCCGGTGACACAGAAACAGACCCCCTCTCACACAACACAGACAACACTCCAACATTTCTCTCCAGAGAGAATCACAGGAAAACCCGGGTACCGCTATTACCCACTGCTGGTTTCCAGGCATTGAAACTGGAGGCAACATTCACTATACTCGTATGTACAATATATGTATATATGTATTTGCATATATATATATATATATATGTATATGTGTACATGTATATTTGTATACATGTATGTGATAGTATGCATGTACTTATATGTATATATGTACCAACACGAAGTGATTTGTCACCGGGCACCAAATATAGACGCAGTCTTACACAGAACCACAACTACCCTAGACAACTCAGAATACTTTTAATTGAATGACCTGTGAGCTGACCCAGTGGCCAGGGTCTAATTCCTTTTACTGTGGGTCTCTAGTAAATGAATTTCGGAGTTACAAGTTGATTGGTTATACATATGTATAAGCATATTACCTTTTGGTATTATATCACCAAGTAATATCTGTTGCACGGTCAACATCCAGATGGAACAGAAATAGAGTACCCAAAGGAAACATGAGTTCCCCAAGTCATTAGCCATCTGAACCCATTGTAGGTCACTAACCCACATGTTTACCATGGATGGTATCCCTGTAGGGCCAGGACACGGGAGTCCTGGAGATTAAGCGATATCCCGGTACTGTGGTATGTCAGGGGAATTGTTGAGGATGCCAAAAACCATCTAAATACAAATGACCTCAGATTTGTTTACCGATCACAGAAGAAACTCTTCTCCAATTCTGTGAACCAGATAACCACTGTCTGAATAGATGATGGGCACTCCGTATCAGACATGGATTGGTGCAGATTTGGCTGGGCCAAGTATTTCGAACAGTTGTACTTGGCTGGACACCCCATGCCACCAGTGGCTAGCTTCCCCTGGCTGGTTTTTGGATGAAGACTGCCGATCCACCGAGAGATGAAATCCTGCCCTCTTTGACTGAAATTAGAGAGACAAGTTGAAAGCTGAAGAGGCGGCTGGCATCTGCAACATCAGCGCGGAGTTGCTAAAAGCCGAAGTTGAGGATCCGTGGTTTCATGTAATGTTGTCTGGCGTCTTGCAGTTCGATACTATTTCTTCTGGCGTGAAGAAGGGGTTGGTTGCCCCCTTTTGGAAAGATAAAAGGGACCTATGGGGCTGGAATAATTACTGCAGTATTACTGCACATTGCTCAGTGTGCCGGGCAAGGTTTGCGCCCATCTGTTGCTGGTGCAGGTTTGCTCCTATCTACTAAAGATCGAGTGTGTTTGAGTAAAGCCACATGGCCCGTTTGGTGTGTGTGTGTGTGTGTGTGTGTGTGTGTGTGTGTGTGTGTGTGTGTGTGTGTGTGTGTGTGTATTCACCATGGTCTTCACCATGGTCTTTGGATCACGTGTTGGACTCGTGATCGACAGCTATTTCCCTCCCGGAAGAGAGCTCAGAGCTCGTATGACCGATCTATGGATAAAGCTGTGACCTTACACGCACACACACACCCAACTCCCCGCCCACGAGAGTTGGAGTAACGACTCGAAGCGCAGCGATACTGAAATTTTTTTCAGCCCTGGGCAGCCCTGGGCAGCCCGGACCGCCGTAGTGGCAGTCGGAGACTCTACCAACTGCGCCACCGAGTCGTGTTTGTGTGTGTGTGTGTGTGTGTGTGTGTGTGTGTGTGTGTGTGTGTGTGTGTGTGTGTGTGTGTGTGTGTGTGTGTGTGTGTGTGTGTGTGTGTGTGTGTGTGTGTGTGTGTGTGTGTGTGTGTGTGTGTGTGTGTGTGTGTGTGTGCAAGACTTATGTAGTCATTATCCCATGACGAGTTTCTCCAGCGTTATTCTTCAAAATAAAAAAAGAACTCCATGATCCCAAGAGGAAGACTTCACCAACCACATACTGGATCCTTTCATGCGACAGCCCCGGATTCGATGAAATAGGAAACGGATATGTTTGGCTGTTGTGAATCGCGTTTGAGCTGGAATTTGGTTACCGTGCAAGACCCACCTTCTGAAGCGCCAGTCGTGTCTAAGCTGTTCCTAGTATTATTCACACACACACACACACACTTACACACACACACACACACTTACACACACACACACACACTTACACACACACACACACACACACACACACACACATGCATATGTATGTATGTATGGATATTTATCAGTGGAAGAATCCATTTATACTAAAAATTATCTCCATCAAATTTCGTTATATAAAGGTAGAGGAAGGCCATGGGGGCGGGGGGACATGGAACTCTGGAAGAGGCTTTATTAGGAGAGTAACACACCACTCGACCGGTTTCGACTTTTGTCTTCCCCAAGAGTTGGTACTGTGATCTATTGGTGGATTGATTGGACCTTAAATCCACTAGTCGTCGACTTTGCCTTGTAACAATGCCTGGGTAGGAACCAGAAACTGGGTACTGACACAAACCCAAGCCAACAACCAGTGGATCTAAGAACCAGGAGAACCAACAGCAGATCATAACACTGGCTCCTGAGACCAAAGTCGAGAATCGTTCGAGTGGTGGTGTCACTTAATCGTAGCCACCTTGTTAAGGACCTTCTAGTGTTTCCCTCCCTCCCTTCGTCTTCCCGTAAAACCGTTATGTTATTACTAAATCTAGATTTATGTTACAATCTCCATGACCGTCGCGCAGAGGATTTGAACCACTGCCTATAGACCCAAGAGAGTCTCTTGGGT
>NC_134782.1:7050158-7087658 GCF_046742065.1 Oratosquilla oratoria
AAAAAGTATGCACGTTAAGAGGACGTTAAGAATCGATTAATGTCGTTAAAACCGTTAATTCACACCTACAATTTCCGTTTGAAAGTAGCATTGTGGCAGTGACCACTTAATCTTTATGTGATAAACATATTATAGTTGAACCTGAAGTAAACTATACCAAAGACAATGAAAGAAGTTCAAAGCTTCAAGACAGGTAACTACACTCAAAGATTGCATCAGTCTCTGTGATATCGAAAGTAAATTATTTCATTGCATTCATAATCATAACCTCGTCCAGGTTAAACCCAATATTCACGGGTTCGTTGTTCGCGGATTCGATTGTTGGAGGTTTTCTCCCGCGGAAGGTACATTATTGTACAAAGGTTCGTCCGCGACCCCATATACGACGTTTTCCGCTAAGCGATTCCTTCAACAACTCGCGCACCACGATCTCCACTTGGAGTGGACCCTTACAGAGTACTTACGCCGATCTCGTCTTGTTATTCTTGCGCCATTTATTTGTGTTCTCACGTGTAGCAGTTACAAGTGCAATGCTGCACTAACACGTGAGTGACAATTATAGTCCAGTGGCCTGTAGCTGCGGCCTTAGAGCTGTTCACGGAGATCAAGGATTCGCGGAAATTCACTATTCGCGGAAATTCGCTATTCGCGGAAATTTGATATTTGCGGTAGTCTTACTCCCCAAACCCGCACAAATAGCTGGGTTACCTATACTCTGGCACACTGAACAAACTACTTAGAACGGCGATTTCTATATATCAGCAATGTCCGGTTTAGGAAAATTAGATCCTCCAGCGTTATAAAAACAAACAAGTTTGACCCTTTTTACGAGCACACAAACACACACACACACACACATACATACACACTTTCACTCACATTCACTTATTCTCTCTCTCTCTCTCTCTCTCTCTCTCTCTCTCTCTCTCTCTCTCTCTCTCTCTCTCTCTCTCTCTCTCTCTCTCTCTCTCTCTCTCTCCTTTTCTCTCTCTTGCACACGTACACATATATACACACACGCCATATGTGCTTGTACAGTATATGTAAGATATTTGAACTGTTCCAGTGGCGAATATTTTTGGGTGATTGTCCTTCGACCGCCAGTGAGTGCCATTGGTTATATCGAGGCTTATATTTATTGAATGTAAATATAATAATAAAATTTGTTTGTAGACATGTGAAGGCTGTGTGAGTGACAAACTGTGTGAGAGACGAAACTGAACAGAAAAGTTCCTTTAACATTGAAACTTCTTTTCACAGATACCATAAAACTTCCATAGGCTTAAGATTATCCCTATAGCTTTGAAAGTCATTCCTCTTCATTTATTTCAACTCGAGCACCTTTTTTTTTTAATCCTTGTTGTAGAATCTGAGTGACTAGGTCAAAAGGTAGAAACATAGATTATCCCCATAGCTTGAGAAAATAATTCCTCTTTATCTATTTCAACATGAGCACCCGTTTTTGTTGAATCCTTGTTGTAGAATTTTGGTGACTAATCTAAACGTAGAAACCTAGAACCTGTTTGTCTTCATGAAGCCCCTACTTCACCTCTTGCCGGGTTTCCTCCTCCCCAACCTCAGCCACCAGGGAGCCAGTGCCTGAGATCCAACCCGAGACTTCCTCCGCCAAGCCCGATGTTCCGATGGACATCGACATGCCGTGCCAGGCTGGAGATTCAATGAAAGACCCCAAAAGCTGCAATGGCTACTTGCGGTGCGTCCACGGCAACTTCGAACAGTTTTACTGTCCCGAAGGACTACACTGGAATCCGGTAAGTGCCAAACACAATATATACTCGTGTATGTGTGTGTGTGTGTTTGTGTGTGTGTGTGTGTGTGTGTGTGTGTGTGTGTGTGTGTGTGTGTGTGTGTGTGTGTGTGTGTGTGTGTGTGTATGTGTTGGACTTCCATATGAGAGCTCAGAGCTCATATATGGCCCGATCTATAGGTAATACTGTGACGCTGATCTTTAATTTTCAACCCTGGGAGGGTCTCGAATTCGGATCGCTGAATTATTTGTCGAGAATGGTACCGCTGCACCGTCGAGCTGGCGTATGTGTTTGTGTGTGTGCGCGCGTGCGCGCGTGTGCGTGTGCGTGTGTGTGTCTGGCTAGCTTGGCACTATGACCTCTTAGGAGTGTTTGAAACTAGATGGGAATGAACTTGGAGCAATATTCATGTGTTCATACACTTCCACATTCTTGTCACATTGTGTATATGTGTGTGTATGATATCATATATATATATATATATATATATATATATATATATATATATATATATATATATATATATATATATATATATATATATATATGTATATAATCTTTCCGGCCGTCGCCCCGGGAATCGAACTGATCTAGGTCTCTGTTCGATTCCCGGAAATATTATTTATATGACTTCGCTGTTACTAGCGATTCTCTTCAGATAAATATACATGTGTACATGTGCATATTATTTTTTTGTATCTGTGTATATGCATGCATGTATGTATATATGCATGTTGACGAGTATGCATACTATATGTACATAAGTATTTCTTTATTGTTCCTCTCCTGCTCAAGGAAATGACGTCACTTTCTTTTTCGCAGAGAAACAAGAACTGCGACTGGCCATCCAACGTCAAGTGCGACGCCTCAGCGCCTCCTCCCCTCCCTCCCCCGACTGCTGGCCCGGATCCAGTCGACTCCAGGCCCCAGCCAGAAGAGGGCAAGGTTGGGCCAGACGGATCAAAGAAGAAACCTGACAGTGTCAAGCCTCCCATCACATCGGTCGATTTCCAACATAAGGCGCCGGCCTGCAATGGTTAGTTTTCTCAGTGTTGGGTCGGAGAAAAATTAAGGTGGTGATGATGGGGAAGGGGTCTACGCCAGTAGGCGCTGAGTAGCTGCGGCCGAAGCCGTCACTTTTGCCCTGTGATGCACTTGAAGGAGGGGCAGGTGACAAACAGCTACTGCAACCGGGAATCGGGGATGAGTGCGGTATACGAACCCACAAATAAGCGTATGTGAGACCGGCACGCTTCCGATGACACCAGCCCACGGAGGCAGTCCAATTGATAATGGAATTGTCTGATAACTCCCAGACTGAACATGCAAGTTAACGAGGCGTTTGTCGAGAGAAGCTTAACCCTGTGAGAGGGATTTTCTTCGCCTGCAGTCGTCGGAAGCGTGCAGATCTCTCATCCTCCTATAGCCCGTGCGCTTCAAGGAGTCCATTCAGGGTGGGGCAGAAGCGGGAATTCCCTCCGAGTGCGACGTTGCCAATTTGACCACCAATCATTGGATCGTCATTGTCACCTGTCACTCAATGACACCTTGGCACGCTTCATAGAATTGATCAAAATCGTTGTTATAATCCAAAAAGTGATATTCATTGTACTATATAGCTTCCTTTACTATATATAGAAAAAGAAAAATGAAATATCACAGAGACGGGAAATAAGAGAGAAAGAGAGAGACATGTACTAAGGTTGATTTGGCAGAATGGCTCACGGCATATGCCACACCCTGAACGGAGTTCTTGGAGCGCAAGGACTATAGTCGCGGGTTCGAGTCCCGCAATCCTTTCTCCGAATCACAATAGTGAATGCAGTTACCTAGCCCCAATAGTCCTTAAAGCGTATCTTAGAGACAAAAGAGGAGACGCCGCAGCTACTCAGCGCCTCCTGGCGTATGCTGTCTGTATCTCAGGCGCATTACCTTATGGCTTTGGGCACCGCCCTCAGCTGAATGAATCCCTCTGAGTTAAGTCAGGCCAGAAACCATGAAAGGTGCTACCGAGCCGAAAATGGGCTTCGCGGGATAGCCTTACCCATCATATACATACATACATATATATATATATATATATATATATATATATATATTTATATATATATATATATATATATACATATGTGTGTGTGTGTGTGTGTGTATATTATATATATGTATATATTTATATACATACATATATCATACAAATATGCATATATTTATACACACACACACATATATAATATATACATATATGTATATATATATATATATAGTATATATATATATATATATATATATATATATATATCCAGCTTCGTTAAAAAATAATATGAAAATGGAATTAATATATTATAATGAAAACAATTACAATAGTAGTAATAATAATAATAATAATAATAGTACCGACTGCATTAATAATGATTATAGTAATAGACTTAGGGGCTAGTTCCAAAAGAGGATTAATCATGCGCCAATTTAGTTCCACAGAATAGCGTTGGCGCCGAAGCCATACTTTCATCTAGCGCGTGGAAGCTGCTCGCAGTTCCTCACTCTTTGACATATCATTGATTTTTTTTTCTCTCTCTTTTTTCATCCCAGACGAAAGTTTCATCCTAGTGTGTTACTTCACCAACTGGGCGTGGTACCGGCCCACCTACGGCAAGTACAAGCCAGAGGACATTGACCCCTCCATGTGCACGCACATCGTCTACGGCTTCGCCGTCTTGGACTACAGCAACCTTATTATCAAGATGCACGACTCCTGGGCCGACAAGGACAACCGTAAGTAGTCCTCTCTTCGTGGGGCCATCGAGGTCAGGCCACCCGCTTTCACGGGATAGGTGTCTATGGGAGGGGACGAGCGGTATGTAGGAAAATGAAAAAGAATTATTTTTTTGAAGATGGCTGTTGCCAGCGAGTGCGAGTTGAGAGGTACTAGAAGGAAGAAAGTAGGGACGCTGTCGCTGTTTTCTTCTAAAAAACGTATTATTCGCATGTAGCCAGGATCTTCTAGGTCAAGCAGAACTAGCATTGTAGGACCAGGGCCGTACTAAGACTTTTCTAGGTCCTAGGCGCCTCTAAGGTATACAGTATACAAGGTCAGATAATGCTTAAACAATAGCAGAAATAGACACCATTAGGAAATAATATGTAATCATGATTAATCATTAAGTACCGCTCTTGCATAGGATGTGCTATGTCTTGTTGCATTGCTTCTGACCTGATCAGTGGGCGCAAGGAACTAAGATGTAAAGGAAAAAATGGGTGGTGGATGGGAGTGGGTACGTGCCTCTGAACTTGGCTACCCCCTTTATAAGGGGAAGATGCCTTTGGTATATAAATAGATAGATAGACCACTTTGATACTATCCAACAGAAAAAGTGAAATAAGTTCTCTAGTTTTCAGTTGTAGTTTTCGTAAATTCCCAAGATCTCGTAGGCCCTAGACGCGACGATTCTCGTACCCCATGGGTAATCCGGCACTGGACAGGACAAAACTTTAAGGATCTCGATCTTGTAAAGGTTTTCTTTTCCACTACAGACTTCTACGAAAAGGTGACGGCCTTAAGGAGGAAGGGCATCCACGTGTCCATCGCCATCGGTGGCTGGAATGACTCGCAGGGTGACAAGTACAGTCGACTCGTGAACAGCCCTGGTTCTCGCAAGAAGTTCATCAAGCACGTCTTGGACTTCATCCTGACGAACAACTTCAGTGGTCTCGACCTCGACTGGGAGTACCCCGTATGCTGGCAGGTTAGTTGTTGTTGTTGTTTATTTTTCTTTCTTTCTTCTTTTGTAACACGCCGCCACAACGCTTGGTTGTTATAAACAAATTCAGGAAAATGCAATTATTTTGAAAACACTCACGACATAAGCATGGAGTCTGATCCTCCAACATTCGCTTGCATAAACTACTTCAGTAATATGCCGTGCTATCTACCATAAGCTACTTTGTGTGTGCTGAACCTCTCCTCATCTATGACACCGAAACAGGGCATGTCTGATCAGCGTATCACTGTTCCTTCCAGGTGGACTGTTCAAAGGGCCCTGCATCTGACAAAGAAGGATTCTCAGCCTTGGTCAAGGAACTCAAGGAAGCCTTTGAACCGCACGGTCTCTTATTGTCCGCGGCCGTGTCTCCAAGCAAGAAGGTCATTGACGATGGTAAGTCGGCACCATCCGTTGGATTCACTTTTCACTGGAGGCCATCGTGCATAGGGAAGATTTAGTTGACTGAGAAAGACTGATTATACTCATTTTCTTGTAGGGTGGCCCAGATTCTAAGTCATCTTTTCGACATGGAAATGGACTGAAGTAATCATTGTTATGTGATTTTTTCATTAAGCAAAATCAGAAAATGTCAAAGTGTCTTACAGTCAAGTGAATCCGCAATAGTGTTGAAATATTTGCCAAGTACGAAAGTAGTGACGATCGTTGCTTCGAGTGTCAATGACTAGTGACCAACCTCCCAACAGTCACTAAAGCCTTTGTCCTCCACAGGTTATAATGTCCCCGCCATGAACAAATACCTGGACTGGATCGCCGTCATGACTTACGATTTCCACGGCCACTGGGACAAGAAGACCGGCCACGTAGCCCCTATGTACCTCCACCCTGATGACGACAACAAGCATTTCAACGTGGTGAGTTTTTTTTTTTTTTTTTTTTTTGTTAAGTTAAACTCTGGTCGCTTATTGCATAATTCACGTGAGATTTTCGCGACCTGTATTTTTTTCTTCTTCATTTGCGAAACTGATCTTCTTTAGCCATCTATTGTTCAGTTCACATGATTCTTCACAGTCCACGTTTCTTTCGTTTTCCGGATCTAAGATAAAGTGACCGTCCTTTTCTTACTTACGCCTTAATTCCCATCACCCACGCCTTGTTTCCCTTCAGATCTCTCCCGCTCTTGAAAGTATCATTGCTTCTGTTGCCTTCCCCCAGGATTACGCTCTCAATTACTGGATCAGCCAGGGCGCCTCACCAAGCAAGGTGGTTGCTGGAATGCCTCTGTATGGACAGTCCTTCACGCTGGATGATCCTGCAGTCAACGGTCTGAACGCCCCTGCCAGACAGAAGGGCACCGCGGGACCAGAGACAAGGGCTGCAGGATTCCTTGCCTACTATGAGGTGAGTTCGAGTGGCAATATCCAGCGTTTCTATCCTAAAGGTCATACACAGGGAGTCTAAGGAGGTGGGGGCAGAATGTAAATTTTTTTTCTTTTTCTTTTTCTTTTTTTTTAACTTGTCCATCCCAAACAAAAGAGTTTTTTGGACTGACGAATGTAACACCCGTTTGTAACGATCCTCCTCAGATCTGCGAGGCCGTGAGGAATGGTTGGACCGTGGTTAAGGACCCTGAGGAACGAATGGGACCCTATGCCTATTCGGGCAACCAGTGGGTGTCCTACGACGACGCGCACATGCTGGAAATGAAGGTTAGTTTAGAAGAAGAACTGTAGCGTTGGGAGCCCTGAACGCATAAAGGAGCGGTTCCCAAACTGAAGGTACATTACCTACTAGGGGTAATGTGATGACTTTATGCGGTGGGGATGGGGATGGTGAGTGGGGGAGAACTGGAAAACAAAATCAGGTATCCGAAAAACGATGTCACACCTAGCGGCAAGATGCTGTATAAAGTATAGTGTGATGTGTGTGTGTGTATATGTATATATATATATATATATATATATATATATATATATATATATATATATATATATATATTCAATGATTAAAGAAATAAAAATGTCTAGAATTTTAACCTATACACTGATTATGAATACTGGCTTCAGGAAAGAATGCCCGGAGGAGTAAGTTTAGGGAAGGAATGATATGTGGGTGTAAGGGGAGGGGATAAACAAATAAAAAAAAAAATCTGACCTTTTGTCTCTTCCGGTTCACAGTCGAAGTACATCCGTGAGAAAGGTCTGTGCGGCGGCATGATCTGGGCCCTCGACCTGGACGACTTCAAAGGCCGCTGCGGACAGGGTCCTTATCCTCTCCTGAGCACGATCAAGTCGGTCCTCGCCCCGCCAAGAACCTCATCTGAGGTCATTGGACCCAGAGACCAGACCGGCGTGTCGGGAGGTACAGGAGGAACGGTTCCGGAGCCCGCTCCTGAACCTTCTCCTCAGGTTCCTGAGCGGATGCCTGACCCTGCTCCTGTGGATCCTGAACCAGTTCCTCAACCTTCTCCTGAGGTGACTCACACAGAGTCTCCTAAACCTGATGTTATACCAATGCCCATGCCCGATGGAGGTGAGTTATAACATACGAAGTGTCAGATACTTGAGAACTTGAGACAGTGGAATATTATATATATATATATATATATATATATAGATATAATATATATATATATATATATATATATATATATATATAAATATATATATAAATATATATATATATATATATATATATATATATATATATGCAAGAGTGAGCACTGAAAAAGAAACTAAAAGAAACAGAGCGCTTTCGTATATCACTGGATGTAATATACGAAAGCGCTCTGCTTCGTTTAATTTCTCTTTTCCAATGGTCACTTTTGCATAAAGAACACACATATACTGTATATATATAAATATATATATATATATATACATATACATATATATATGTGTATATATATATATGTATATGTATATATATACATATATATATGATATATAATGTATATATATATATACATACATATATACATATATATATGTATATATACAAATATAATATATATATATACATATATATATACATATATATATATATGTATATATATATATATATATATATATATATATATATACAGTATATATGTATATATCATTGTTAGATCTTTTTCCTCGACGCACAAAGTCTTATGCTTTTCTCTCTTTTTTTTTCCAGAATACAAGGTTGTCTGTTACTTTACAAACTGGGCTTGGTATCGTCCGGGCCATGGCAAGTATAAGCCAGAGCACATTGACACAGACCTCTGTACCCATATCGTATACGGCTTCGCTGTCCTGGATGCCCAGACTCTAACTATCAAACCTCATGACACTTGGGCCGATTATGACAACAGTAAGTAACCCACACACCTCATGAACGAGGAGATATCATGGCAAAATATAATCTCTTCCCCGCAAAAAAAAAATATATATATATATATATAATTATTATTATCATTATTATTATTATTATTATTATTATTATTATTATTATTATTGTTATTATCATTATTATTATTATTATTATCATTATTATTATTATTGTTATTATTATTATTATTATTATTATTATTATTATTATTATTATTATTATTATTATTATTATTATTATTATTATTATTATTGTTATTATTATTTTTTTTTTTACAGAGTTCTACGAAAAGGTGACAGCTTTGAAAAATAGGGGAGTAAAAGTATTGATTGCCCTTGGTGGCTGGAATGACTCGAAGGGCGGGAAGTACAGCAAGCTGGTCAATAGCGTCTCCTCCAGAAGAAAGTTCAACGACCATGTCGTTCAGTTCATCCAGACTAACAACTTCGATGGTCTTGACCTCGACTGGGAGTACCCGAAGTGCTGGCAGGTGAGTTTTTTTTTTTTTCTTTTTTTTTTTTTTTTTTTTTTTGTTTTGTTTTTTTTTTTTTTTTTTTTTTTTTTTTTACGAGAAGTGCTGCCAGGGTTGAGTTCGGACATGCTTTCTATAGGTAGATGAATATTAGACATGCAGTAGAGACCGTTTATCTCTAGCACCGGGGTTCTCAACCTACTTTCACGTATACCCCGTATTTATGCACTGCTGTTTCTTAACCTACTGGAGATGACTTCAACACTAAATTTAATCGTTTTGCATTCCCTAACTGCTAGTGGCTTTTGGTTGGCGGTCCCTTATATTGACCCTCGTGGCCCAATAGAGTTCCATAAACCACAGGTTGAGAACCACTGCTCTAGCAGGATACACAGACACAACCACAACATAATGAGGGTGGAGGATCTATGACTGGGGTCCCGAGAAGGCGAATGTCGGTTTCCTCGGAAATTCCTGCGTCACAGTTCATTGACACCAACAACAACACCAAGTTCAAACGAGAAATTCCATATTCTGTAGCCAGTAACTGATACATACTCTCGAAACGAGTCTCGATTGTCCCTATGCGTGCAGGAAATTTTAAGCACTTTGGCAGTAGTGCAGTGGACTCTTTTTTTTTTTTTTTTTCATCCGTCCTAGTCATGGACCAAAATGTATCCTGTCGGCCCTTCATCCGCGAGTAACTAAGATGAGAGGGAAACAATGGGTGGTAGAAGGGAATGGGTGTGTGTCTTGGCTGGCTATCTCCCTCATAATGTGGAAAAGGCCCTTGGTATTTAGATAAATACCAGTAGTTTACTAGGTTTAGTACCGTACTTCGACAGTAGTGCACGAAGTTGGAGGTGAGGAGATCCTTTAGGGGCAGGGAGGGACAGAAGTCGCGATCATGGTTCTATTCTACTTCCATCTGCAAATA
Source organism: Oratosquilla oratoria (assembly GCF_046742065.1). Taxonomy (NCBI): domain Eukaryota; kingdom Metazoa; phylum Arthropoda; class Malacostraca; order Stomatopoda; family Squillidae; genus Oratosquilla; species Oratosquilla oratoria. The sequence goes on from NC_134782.1 coordinate 7,060,413, forward strand.
ATGTTCTTCTTTCGTAACTCCACAGGTGGACTGCAGTGCCGGTCCCGTATCGGACAAGGCCAACTTCGCACTGTGGGTCAAGGAGCTGAAGGAAGCCCTCCAGCCGCACGGGTTCCTCCTGTCATCTGCCGTTTCGCCCAGCAGGAAGGTGATCGACAATGGTACGCTCCATTTTGATTCATCTATTTACTCATTTGTTTGTTTATCTATTCATTTTATTTGTCCTGCAGCTTAAAAGGATATAGTGTTTGTAACCCCGTAAGTCCCAATTTTTTTTTTTTTTTTTTTGCAAATGTAAACAGAAGAGAACAGAACCTTCAAAACAATAAGGTACCTGAAGCATAAATAACCAGAAGATATATATATTCTTTTATCCGATCTTATTATGGATCACCAAAAAGTCTCATCCTGTCGACATGCCTGAACCACTGTAACCCTCTGTAACTCCTACTCTTTATTTGATTTGCAGGATATGAGGTGCCCATACTCAACCAGTACCTGGACTGGATCGCCGTCATGACCTACGATTACCACGGACAGTGGGATAAGAAGACCGGTCACGTGGCCCCCATGTACGGCCATCCTGAGGACGACGACCCTTGCTTCAACGCCGTAAGTAAACAAGTCGCCATTACGTGTTGGTTCCTTGCCCCTCTTATAACATTCTATTAGGTCTTGGTTCGGTGTTGTTAAATCGAGGAGAAATTGTCAATTCTTTACATTGTGGATCTGGAATAACTTGGCGATAATTCTTTTACTGATGCCCCTTTCTTATGGATTTCTGGCACAAGGACATATAGTCAGAAAGTTCCTGCCGTTTCTCTTTATAAGGTACTCATTCCTATTCCCTTTCCGTTTTACAGAACTGTACCATCCACTACTGGATAGACAAGGGTGCTGACAGGAAGAAACTGGTGATGGGTATGCCTATGTATGGCCAGTCCTTCACACGGTCTTGGGAATCCAAAGGTCACGGTCTGAACGAGCCCGCCACTGGAGGAGGACCTGCAGGAACCTTCACCAGGGCCCGCGGATTCAAGAGCTACTATGAGGTGAGTCATGGACGGTTTAGAACCTAATGACCTTGTGCAGGAGACGCTGCATCTACTCATGTTTGTCTGGATTTGTCTTTTGCTTGTCAGCATATTCACAGTCTAATCCATATCACAAGAAAAGAGACCGTACGTCTGGATGGAGAGGCAGAGGCCCTCGAACTTGTGGTCTCGATGAACATAAGAACATAAAAATGAAGGAGAATGCAAGAGACCAAGAGGCCTGCACTAGGCAGTTCCATGTCCATTACCACCTCTCATCCCTACCCATGGTTGCTCTTTCACAGAGCCTTGTCCTTGTCGAGATAAGATAGAGCACCCTTGTTTTTCCCCAGATCTGTGCGGCGCAGCAGAGGTCAAGCACCAGTTACACCGTAGTACAAGACACCGAAGGTCGCATGGGACCTTACGCCTACAAGAACAAGGAGTGGGTGGGCTTCGACGACGCCTCCATGATCAAGTACAAGGTGAGTGGACAGGTGGAGAGAACCCGACACTCCCTTTTTATTTCATTTCTCTCTAATTTTTAGAATCCGATATTCCTCGTTTTTTCTCTCCTTTCTGTAGAGCCCGACATTCTTCTTTTTCTTTTTCTTATTCTCTTTATTTAGAACTCGACATTCCTCTTATTTTCTATCTTTGGAGCCCGACATTCCTCTTTTTTTAAATCTACCCACAAATGTCAATAAAGAACTCCCATTCACCAAAGGGATCACGATTACTACCCTTGTTACGACCTCCGAGTACGGACACCATTACGATGTATCATCATTGTCATGAAGGCCAAGGCGTGTACCTCCACCCCAACTCATCCCATTCATGCCCTTCACCCATTTCCTTCTCATCCACAAGGATTAGCTAAGATGAAAGGGGAATGGGCGAAGGGTGGGAATGGGATGGATGGAGGTAAGTGCATGTCTTGGTTGTCTACCTTTCGTAAAAGGGGGAGAAGTCCATTGGTATATAGATAGATAGATCCTGTAGATTGATCATTAGATAAAAAGATAGATACTGGAGGTTGATCAATAGATAAAAAGATAGATACTCTAGGTAGATCAGTAAATAAATAGATAGATATAGTAGATAGATAGATAGATAGATACTGTAGATAGATAAATAGATACTGTAGATAGATAGATAGATACTCTAGATAGATAAATAGATACTGTAGATTGATTAATAGATAAAAAGATACTGTAGATAGATAAATAGATAGATGAGTAGATAGATAAATATGAATGAACACCTTTGTTAAGCCCCTGAGTCTAGACAGTTCGATACTGAGGACCTTGTTTGCTTCTGCCTCGCCCCAACAGTCGGAGTACGTCAAGAAGATGGGTCTCGGAGGCGCCATGATCTGGGCCCTCGACCTCGACGACTTCAACAACGTCTGCGGCTGTGAGCCCTACCCTCTCCTCAAGACCATCAACCGGGTGCTCCGCAACTACCCTCAAGGACGACATATGTGCAGAGTCCAGAATAGTAAGTCCGAGCCTCGTAGTTTATTGCCAGTGACCGGCGCTTCTTTCCTAAGGGGTAATTTCGCAAAGGAGAAAGCTAAAGAGAGCAGCAGAACGGAGGGACAGGACAAGTTAAAAGTGTTTTTTTTTTTTTTTTAAATAAAAATTAGTCTCCTGTCATGGTATAAGGCTGTGGGGATCTGGTCCATAGGGGTTTCACTAACGTCTTTGAAATATTGGCTACATCAAATTTAAGCAACACACCATGCAGGGTAGTATGATAGTATTGCAAATGTGTGTGTGTGTGTGTGTGTGTGTGTGTGTGTGTGTGTGTGTGTGTGTGTGTGTGTGTGTGTGTGTGTGTGTGTATGTGTGTATTATATATACTCGTATGTTTTTATCTGCTTGTAGTATACAGGAAAGGAGCAGCTCATACCTAGCTTCAAATTGTATGTGTGTGTGTGTGTGTGTGTGTGTGTGTGTGTGTGTGTGTGTGTGTGTGCGTGTGTGTGTGTGTAATTCACCATGGTCTTGGATCACATGTTGGACTCGTGATCAACAGCTATTTCCCTCCCGGAAGAGAGCTCAGAGCTCATATATGACCGATCTATGGGTAATGCTGTGACCTTACACGCACACACACACCCAACTCCCCGCCCACGAGGATTGGAGTAACGACTCGCAGCGCAGCGATACTGAAATTATTTCAGGCCTGGGCGGGATTCGAACCCGGACCGCTGTAGTGCGGCCGGGAACTCTACCACTGCGCCATCGAGTTGTGTGTGTGTGCGTGTATTCACCTTGGTTTTTGGATCACGTGTGTGTGTGTGTGTGTGTGCGTGTGTGTGTGTGTGTGTGTGTGTTTGTGTGTGTGTTTCTGTGTGTGTGTGAGTGTGTGACCTCTACTGATTTCACATATCTCCTACTGACCTCACATGACCTCTACTGACCTCACATGACCAAAGCTACGCAATTAACCCACCGGTTTGTGTGTATCCGATCTGCAGGAGGCGCCCCGACCGACGTCTCGATCCGCCCGGCCTCTCCCGCGCCCTCGACGGTGGCGTCGCCGCAGACCGTCCGCATGCCGGACCCGACGCCCTCATCGTCGCTGCCGGACCACGCCAAGTGCAAGGAGGGCGAGAAAGAGCGGCACAAGGACTGCGGCAGATTCACCGTCTGTAGATTTGGTGCACGCAAGACGGAGAATTGCCTGCCCGGTCTCCACTTCGACGGAGTGAGTATATATCGAAGTTGTTTACGAAGTGTACGTCGATGACTGGGTACCCGCGGCCCCTTATTGGCCGGTACCGGTCCTCGTCGTGCTTCTACTACTAGTCGATGACATAGCCCTACACTCACACAACACAGACAGCAATCTGATATTCTTTTCCCAAAGAGATCTATGGGAGAGCCTGGGTACCGTTGCCAGTTACTGTGGGGATGCGGGTTTGGATTCAGAGAAACTCAAGGCAACAGTGATCATGGCCGTGTATCCCCCCTTTTTTTTTAATTGGGTTGTGTTCTTCCTGTTGCAGGTCAGATGCACCTGGCCTCGAGACGCCAACTGCATTTCGAGACAACAGCCCGCGTCCACGTCCGTCATGCCCACCAAACCGGTGACGACCCCCACCTTACCCCCCGTGACCACAGCGAAGCCAACAAGGACCACCAACAAATGGAACACACAATACGTGCCTTGGAAACCCACGACCACGCCGCTTCCGCCCCCAGCTAAGAACTTCGATGTTGATCTAGCAACTATACCGGACACAGGCTACAAGGTAAGCCCCCGGTACACATCCCCGTACGCCACCCCACACACGTCCACCTACGCCCCCACACGTCCCCCTACGCCACCCCACACACGTCCACCTACGCCCCCATACGTCCCTCTACGCCCCACACACGTCCACCTACGCTCCCACACGTCCCCCTACGCCACCCCACACACGTCCCCCTACGCCCCCCACACGTCCCTCTACGCCCCCCATACGTCCCCCTACGCCTCCCACACACACCCCTACGCCCCCTCCCGTCATATAGGCTACAGGATTACCCAGTGATTCAAACTCTTCTCCCCTCCCCCCTCTCAGACTCCTCGCCCTCCCTCCCCCTCCACTACTGCATCAATTACAAGAATCAAGGGATTAGCCAGAACTTGGAACTACTTCATATGTTTAGATTCTGTTGTTCTTATCTCTTTTTATTCTGTCTTTCTCCTGTCTCTTTCTTCTTCCTCTGTCTGTGTGTGGACTTCTATGTCGCCCTATGTGGTTCTTCCCTTCTTCTCTTTCATCACTGAAGGTGTGTGTGGGGGTTGACCACTGGCACCTCTTCTTTTTCCAGTCCTCTTTCCCTTATTATATCTAATACATATATATACCAATAAACCCTTTTCCCCTTATAAGAGGGGGTAGCCCAATCAAGGTACTATGCACCCATCCCACACCCATCCAACATCCATTTGTTGTCCCTTTTATTTTGGGGATGAAGGGCCGTCCCCGACCCCCGCCCATTGATTGGGTTAGAAGCAATACAGTAAGACACAGCACCTCCACAGTAGGGCCCAACAGCCGAAGTTGGATTACCCCCACCGCTTCAATACATGGCAACCTTCCTACTGGATATCATGTTTAATTGTAATAACAATAATCATAGTAATAATAATAATAATAATAATAATAATGATAATAATAATGATAATGATAATAATAGTAATAATAATGATAATGATAATAATAATGATTATAGTAATAATAATAATGGTAATAATAGCAAAGATAATGATAATGGTACATAATAGTAATAGTAATAGTAATAAAAATAATGACGATGGTAATGATACCGACATTGATAATAAGAATAATGAAGATGATAATAATAACATTCTAATCTTAGTGAACCAAAGTTCTATCCCTCGTCTCAACCCCGGCTCCGTTTCCTTCTGCAGGTGGTTTGCTACTTCACCAACTGGGCGTGGTACAGGAGGGGACAGGGCAAGTACCGGCCAGAGGACATCGACGCCTCCCTGTGTACGCACATCGTCTACGGCTTCGCGGTTCTGGACGCCACAAACTTGGTCATGAAACCTCACGACTCTTGGGCGGATATCGATAATCGTAAGTTCTTAGGAGTCTACTACGCCAGAAGGCGTTGAGTGTCTGCGGCCGAAGCCGTTACCTTTGCACTATTATGCGCATTGGGGACTGTTTGGGGGAGGGGGAGGGCAGTTAACTAATAGTCACCGCTGGGAATCGGAGAGAAATGTGGGATTCGAACCCACAACTAAGTGAATGCGAGACCAACACGCTTCCGATTACGCCCCCAGCGCTATAGGGCGGTCCGTAACGGTGACTCACCATCACGGTCTTGGATCACGTGTTGGACTCGTGATCGACAACTACTGCCCTCTCGAATGACAGCTAGGAATTCACACATGGCCCAATCTATGGGTAATACTGTGACCTTACACACACACACAACTCGTTGTCCACCAGAGTCAGAGTACCGGCTCGCAATGCAGTGGTGCTGATTTTTTTTTTCTCAGACCTGGGCAGGACTCGAATTCCGGTCGCTGAGTTAGCGGTCGAAAACGGTGTCATTGCACCATCGAGCCGTGTGAAGCATATACAATGTTACGGGCCCACAAGGAACGGCGTTTTCGCCTCCACCCGTCTATTTCAGGACTGTTATGGTTATATTAATAGCCCACAATGATTACCAAAACCCATAGCAAACGTACAACGACCCACGCAAAGCCTTCACTCAGTACACCTCCCCTTCTCGCACTTCAGACTTCTTCAGGAAGGTGACCGCCTTCAGGCAGTTCGGCGTCAAGGTCCTCATCGCCATCGGTGGCTGGAACGACTCCAAGGGCCCCAAATACAGTAACTTGGTCAACAGCAAGACTGCGAGGACGAAGTTCATCGACCACGCCATTGGCTTCATTCAGAAATACGGCTTCGATGGGTTGGACCTCGACTGGGAATACCCCGTCTGCTGGCAGGTATGAGACTCCTAAACCAGAAGATTCTACATTCCCTCCACCCTGCTCATGTGATTAAGTTTTACGTCATGAAACATACAGAAAGCGAAGTATCAGGGTCTGACATGAACAGCATACTGACCGTTTAAAGGATTCTTTTTTTTTTCAATCTTGTGTACACTTGAGTGCACCATATTTCAGAACCCGTTTATTTTTTCAGGTGGACTGCAGCAAGGGTCCTGCAACAGACAAGGAAGGGTTCTCAGCTTGGGTTAAGGAACTTCGGGCGGCCTTTGAACCACGAGGCCTACTCCTCTCGGCTGCGGTCTCACCAAGCTACAAGGTCATTGACGCCGGTGAGTCATCTTGTGATATTTTTACAGACCAGAGTCACAAAATATTCTTTTATGACCAGATACTAACCTCCACTCAGTTAAAGAACGCTGGTTAATTTTTATTTTTAAAATCCCTCTGTTCTGCAGTTGCCTTCCGTAAGTTGCTTAACATGAGTGGGGGATTTGTCTTTGGATACAAAACAATGCTACGACCACAGGCTCCAACCTGGTAACATAATGGTTTGAATAAATGTATATTGTACATCTACTTTTCCTGCAGGTTATGATGTACCAGTGCTGAGCCAGAACCTGGACTGGATTGCCGTTATGACATACGATTACCATGGCCACTGGGACAAGAAGACTGGCCACGTGGCTCCCATGTACGAACATCCAAATGATACAGTCCCAGAATTTAACACTGTGAGTATGACTATCTCTTTACGCCACTATCTTCTTTCATTGACTTCTATCAAATATCAGTCCTGATTAAACTCCATCCTTTTTCTTCAATGTATCACATATGTTTTCTTTCCTTTTTCAGAACTACACAATCCACTACTGGCTTCAGAAGGGAGCTGACGCAAAGAAGCTCGTGATGGGAATGCCTCTGTATGGACAGGCCTTCCAGCTGGGATGGAAGTCTGAATCTAAGGGACTAAATGAGCACGCCCCCATGAAGGGTGTGGCTGGCCCATTCACAAGAGCAGCTGGTTTCCTTGCCTTCTATGAGGTAAGAACTGGTTCCATTGATTAGTGTAGAATTAGTCAAATATCCATTGGTCAATCAATCCATTGCAACTGCTTCTGCAAGAACCTCATGGCTCCCAGGTAAATGACAACACCCACCAATATCTTCTGCATGGTGATTTGCAATTTGCTTTTGTACCCAGGCTTATTCTGTGTTGGTGAAGCCTTACATCTGGATGGTGGCCCAAACATTAACCATCATCAAAGACAAAGCTCTGGGCTAATGTGTAGTTAACTCAACATTTTTAACTAGACTGAGGTGCAGAGTCATTATGGCTCAAGAAATTTGGAGCATAACTTCAGTCAGATGTAGAAAAGTTGATATTGTTCCATACAGTATTTATGTTCTTCAAACCATAAATTTTCACTTAAATATATCACTGCAGACCCTAGCAAAATCTATTTTTCCAGAAGTTATTTAGATTTGTGTCATTCACAGAGAACCTACCTATTATCATGAACTTTACTATTAAAGTCATATGCTTTTTTCATTAGTACATATATACCAAAGGATTTCCCCCATTTTATAAAAGGGTGGACACATCAATATATATATATACAGTATATATATATATATATATATATACTGTATATATGTGTTCACAGAGCTCTCATAATCTTACCGTAGCCTGATTATATTTTCCTATACACATATTTTATCACTGTTCTCAGACATATTTTAGGTCTCTAATGACAGTTACTCATATTATTAGTTTTATTAGCAAAGATCATAATTCTCGTTATATGAGACTGTGTTAGTAGGACAAAAAATATCAATATAGGTATTGTTCATATCATTGATGCTTTACACATTGTCAATGTAGTTATGACATCATACATTGTAGATATCACTATTCATTAAATTGTACAAATCTTATGAACATAGGAACTGCTTATGTTCATAGTAACAACAGAAGACATTTAAAAAGGCCTAGATGATAGAGCTGTTAACATTAGTTTTATTTCTACATATTCATTATCTCTAATATTAATCCTTTTAATTACTATGAGAATAGAGCCGTCACTAATAAAACAAATGCATGAATGCTCTACTGTTATTTGTAGAGTTTACTTGTTCATAACATTTGTTGGAACCTGTCCTTATTTGTGGTGACATGAAAGTTGCAATCAAATTATTTGTAATGTCTCTACTATTACATGTCTCCATTAATGTCTCAATTATTTATGATGTCTCTATATATTATATTATTATACATACATACATACATATACCAAAGGCTTTTTCCCCCTTACACAGTGGGTAGCCAAAAAGAAAAAGGCATAGAAACCACTCCCACCCATTCCATTTCCTATATATTCCACTCCCCTCCACCCTCCTCCCTCCCTCTTATCTTGGCACCTCCTGGATGACGGGTCATCCCTGCATCCTGTCCACTGCCCTGGGTCAGAAGTAGTGTCGCAAGACACAGCACATCCACAGCAAGGCTGCTTCATAAATTCGGCAAACACCCCTCTCCGTCCCCTCATGCAGAAAAGGAGAAGATGGGGAGAAATCCCTTCCAGCTGCATCAAATTTTTTCTCATACATACTTCCTCCCCCCCATCTCCCACCCACTCCCCCTCATGCATCACAGCATCATCCATACACAACCCTTCTCCATTCACCCCTATCTTCTGTCCTCTCCCGTCTTTCCTCCACAGACATTCCTCTCTTTTGTAATTATATTATTATATAGTAACTATATTTGTAACTATATTTGTAAATATATTTGTAACTATATTATTATATCGTTATTAAATTGTAGACTAACAGAAACAAGTAAATGTCTTGGGGGATTAAAAAGTGTCATGAGAAATGGGTATTTGGGAATGGATGTAGAGAGGAGACTATATGAAGGGGAGATTGTGCCAACAGCATTATATGGGGCAGAGACCTGGAATTTAAGAGAGGCAGAGAGAAAAAGTTTAGATGTGTTTGAGATAAATTGTCTGAGAAATATGGTAAGGGTTACAAAGTTGGATAGAGTGAGAAATGAGGAGGGGAGGAGGAGAACTGGGATGGAAAAGGAGATGACAAATAAGTCTTTTGAAGGAGTATTGAGATGGTTTGGACACATGGAAAGAATGAGTGAAAAAAGATAAGTAAAAGAGGTGTGGAAGGCAGAGGTGGGAGGAGTGAACTTGAGGGGATGACTGAGGATGAGATGGAGAGATGGGGTGAAAGGGGCATTGAGCAAGATGGGAATGTCTGTTGAGAAAGGAAAGGAGGAGGCAGGAGATAGGGGTAAGTGAAGAATGGCTGTGTATAAGATGATACTGTGATACAAAGAAGGAAGGGGGTGGGGGGCTAGGGAGTGGTTATGTGTGAAAGATATTTTGATACAGCCCAAAGGGATTTCTCCCTGTCTTCTCTTTTTTCTGCATGAGGGGACGGAGAGTGGGGGAGTCACTAATTAAGTGAAGTGGCTTGCTGTGGATGTGCTGTGTCTTGCTGCATTGCTTCTGACTCAGGGCAATGGGCAGGAGACAGGGATAACCCATCATCCATGAGGAGCTAAGATGAGGGGGAGGAAAGGGTGGTGGATGGGAATGGAATGGTTGGGAGGGGATACTTGCCTTTTGATCTGGCTACCTCTACTGTATGTATAGAGGAAAATGCCCTTGGTGTATATATAGATAGATATATAATTTGTGCCATTTACAGTAACACTGATATGTGAGTCATATCTAGACACTATCAAAACAACTTATGATTAGAGAATGAGGTTGTCCTCAATCTTGAGTTTACTAATGTTCCCTTATTTGACAGATTTGTGCTCAAAAAGAAGGATGGACAGTTGTAAATGATCCTCTTAAAACCATGGGTCCCTACAAGCACAATGGTAGGAATTGGGTTGGCTACGATGACGTTGACACCATTCGATACAAAGTAAGTGACAATGGGGCAACTGTATTCATGGCCTGGACTAACCTCACTATTGACAGGGGCTGCTCTCTGGCAAATTTACTAACTTATGAAATGCATGCATTGCTCTTTGAAAAAAAAAATCTATGCCAGTTATTCTTGACCTTTTTTTTTTTCACCCATTCAAAACTATCAAAACAATTCCACATGTTATGAGTTATTTGATGTACTTCCAGTACTAGGGTGGAGGGTACTATTTTCTGTATGTTACCCTCCTTGGTCTCTCTAAAAATTCTCCCATCATTTTGGTACAGTTCACCTATAAGTATTAGAATCTTAAGAACATTCTGTTCATATCCTAAAACTAAGGAATAGATAACATTCTTCCAGAGGTGATCAGCTCATTGTTCTTTTTGTAATTTTTCTTGGGACAGTAACTCTACTGTTGGGATGGAGTTCACCTGAATATTTTCACTGAAGGTGTCATCTGCAATGTTAGCTTTCCCTTGAGCACAATGGAGGGTTGGGTTATATTCTAGTACAGCATCGTTCCATGCCAGCATGCCATTTTCCTCTAGAGAGATTTCCTTTAGAACAACTCGGCTAATGGCTGGTGGTAGATGTGCACATGAACTTTATATTCCAAACTTAAATGTTTTAAATATTTCTTAAATATCTTAAATGTTTAATGAAGTCCTGATTCTCTTTAGTGGTTTATATATATGCCTTATCCCTCACCTTCTGGGAGCTAAACATACTCTGCAAAAGTAAATTGGTCCTTATAAATTTATACTGAAGGCAAGATCTGGCAACACCACCATGGGAAAATCTAAATTCTCTGTTATTTTGTGTCAAAATTAGCTTTACCATAAGATAATGATAGTAATCCATACATTTCAATGAGGAATATTTCAAAAAAGCATATAGTGCAACCTTGTCATCCCTCTCTCTTCTTTCCTATAATATTGTTTAGCCATATTTAAACCCTCTCAACAAGAGACCAATTCAGAACACATACCTATTTGTATTTTTCATGTGTGGTCATTTAGCTCCTCCATTGATGGTAAAATTAGGAAAAGTCAAAGACTGCAACATACTACATTGATATTCACCTGTTTTATTCATTTTCCTAAACAGTCGGAATACATCAAGAAAATGGGACTCGGTGGTGGTATGATCTGGGCCCTTGACCTGGATGACTTCAGGAATGTTTGTGGCTGTGAAAGGCATCCCTTGCTGAGGACCATCAATCGTGTCTTGAGGAACTACCCAACACCTGACCCCAGATGTAATATTTAAGTCTCCTGCTCTTCCTCATCCTCTGAATGGACAGTGAGATGTCTCTATTAAGCCGACCCATGACGCCATGATTTCTGATGGATTCAACATTTGATTTCTTGTGGAGGGAGCAAAGGGGGAGGTAAAACCAGTTTCCCCATCTTTCTTCCTCTCTCTCGCAGTACATTTAAAGCGCCTGTACATTTCATCCTGCTTCTGCTGAGTTCAAGTGATGCCCATTGTAATTACTCTTCTCTGGTATAACATACCAATCTGTAATTGCACAACTATTGCCATAAGATGTGCATAGACAACCCACCCACCCAAATCCCACTTTGACTGAGTATGAATCTGGTCAAGGTGGTGCAGTGACTGCTAATGATGTTAACATGCATACACCCTCACCTTCTTCAGTAACTATGCAATAAGCAGCACCAAAGAAGAGCAAAATTTTCACCTCTGTTTTTGGTTCTATTTACTTTATCACTGCTTAGTCACCACCTGTGACAACTCCATCAAGAATGAGAAGGCACCATGTGCAATGTACACTACTATGCATAGTCCATCATCCCCATATTTGCTACAGGATAAATTTTTTTTATTTGAATAATGCTCTAAAGATGCATGAAAGGACATTGTCATGTAGAAGAATCTGAAAGAAATCTATGCAAAATATCAGTAGCAATGGAGGGCCAAGGGTGGGTGGTAGACAGACAACCGAGGAGTGACAGGCTTGGGTTCCTTGCTCTTAGAAAAATGTTTATCATGCTGAGGAGGCCCCTCACACAGGGCATCCTAAAAATGACCCAGGGCTGTGTAGAAAAAGGTGGAGATGAAGCCCGTGGTATCCAGCCTGAGGCCAGGCTAAGCCCTGCCATGGCCATTTATCCTTAGTGCACATTGGGGTTGCCTTAGCAACCCATTCATGTGGCATTATATTATATTGCAATGTATTTATTAAAACAAATTTGGACGACTAGAATTTCATTCACCCCATGACTTTTTTGTTTCCTTGCTCTTTCTCAATGAGTTACAATGGGTTGCAGAGGTAGAGCATGCCTATTAGAGACCTTTTGATCTATAATAAGTTTGGATGCAGAAAAAATCAATAATACAAAAATAAATTAACACCTAAACTGAAAAATAGAAGAAAAAAAATAAGCAGTTGACAGACATGTTGTTTTGGTGTTTATGTAACAATGTTAAAGATTATATGTAACTGCCTCTTAAAACTTCTTAATTGTATTACATACAATAGCCTCTATGTGAAGTCTATTTCATTCATTGATTACCTCGTTGGCAAAATTGTTTCTCCCTACTCTGAGGTTTGATCTGTGTCCTGACAGGTTAAGGACTTTCTTGTCTGAGTAGTAATTACTGTGAAAATATTTTAAATTCTGAAATTATCTATTTCCTCTAAAATCTTGAAGACCTGAATTAAATCCCTCCCTCCCTTTTTAGGGGGATATATTTGACATTAGTTTTGTGGCTCACAACTGTACTCTTTCCCAACATTATAATCCAAATATGAACAGAATAATAAATTGATGATAGTTGAATATTTGAAGTCAAAAGATCATTCTTTCAGTCATAGGATCTTATCTGCTTTCTCTGAGGTAAGGTCATCACTGATGATTACACCAAGATCCTTTTCAATCACTACTGTGGTTAATTTACCATAACTTGTAGTCATTTTTAGTGTTATTTTTTCCCTTGAGTTCATAACATTATGCTTAGACTAAGCCCCATGAGCCTCTTTTCAGACCATTACCCTAATTTGCCTTTACCTTCTTGAACATCTCTCTCTCTCTCTCTCTCTCTCTCTCTCTCTCTCTCTCTCTCTCTCTCTCTCTCTATGTATGAATAGAAGTGGCCCAAGAACAAAACCCTGAGGAACTCCACTCATAAAAAATTTCCATCCAGAAGTTTTGCCATTTAGAACAACTCTCTGTTTATGATTGTTTAACCAATTACTAGTCCAGCTTAATAGGTTACCACTAATTCTGTGTGAAGTTATAGCAAATAGTCTTTCATGTGGAATGGTATCAAAAGCCTTTGCAAAGTCCATACATATTAAATTTATATATCTGTTTAAGAAGAAAAATATACATAAGTATACATGGGCCAGGGTGGTCAATGGGAAGGCAGTCAAGATAGCATAAATGAATTAGCTATATGGTGGTGTCCAAGGGGGTGACTGAAAGAATTCTGGACATAAAAGTGTTGTGGGGAAAGATTTGAGGTTTGATTGGTAAAAAAGATATTAAAGTATGAAAGATGGAGAGATAAGAGGAGGGAGGGGATGGTAGAGAGGTATTAAAAGTTATGTGAGCTGAATGAGAAGGTGGGAAATTATGAATACCAGGGGAATTGAGAGATATATGGAATTTGATGAAGAAGGGGGTATAGGCACATTCCAAAAAAAGATTTTGAAGTGTGCAGAAATGGTGTGTGAGATGAGGATGGGTGGGAACAGAAGAAATGGTAGTGAATGATGAAATAAAGAGATGAGTGCAGAAGTGACAGTAAAGTGGTACATGAGGCATCAAAAACAAGAGAGGAAGCATAGGAGAGGCATAGGGTAATGAGGGTGGAAGTAAAACTCAAGGTAGAGGAAAAAAAGAAAAGAGTAGATGTAAAGTTGGGTAGGGGGTTTGTCTAAGAATCTTTAAATAAATAGTGCATGGTAATGTTTAGAATGGAAGTTAAAAGTGTATGAAGATTAGTTAGGTAGGTAGATGCCACAGGGAGCAGACAGACAATTGTTAATGGAATTAATGGGTGGAGCATTTCAAGGAGTTGCAGAATACAGAAAAATATTCTAGTGTTTCACCAGTGAAAGCCAATGTTTCTATCCTTGGAAACAATATTGGTAGCAAAGGGGAGGTTTAGAGAGGGTAGTAGAAAGGAGGGATAGTAAAGGTTAAAAACTGTCAACAGTCTTTTTCAACTGGAGAGTAGTCTCCAATCATGAAAGTATGCTGCATGACCCTGGTCTATAGGGATGTCAATAAAGTCTGTAAATTGTTAACTGCATACAATTTATGCAGCCACTACTCCATAAAGGGATGGAGAGGACAGGGAAACATTGTGGTGATGGGAGATTCTTGGAGAATGACTGTGATAGGATAGGAGAATGATAATACTAATACAAATATATATATACATGACACACAGGAAACATACAGTCGGAGAAAATAAACTTCGAAGAGGGCCCTGAAGAGGGCTACAGTTGATAGCCGGAATATAGGATTCTTCTTTATTCGAAGTTTATTTTCTCCGGCTGTGAGTTTCCTGTGTCATTTACAAATGTGCTACTACATTTCTGTTTATATATATATATATATATATATATATACACACACATATATATATATATATATGTATGCATATATATATATATATATATATATATATATATATATATATATATATATACACACACACACACACAAGTTGTATTTGAAGCCATGAAAGCTGAAAAGGCACCTGGACTAGATGGATGTCATGTGAAATGTCTGACAAAGAGTGAAATAGTAATAGTGGTCTGGTTAGTGAGATTGTTGACTATTTGTTTATGTAAATGATAACATATGTAGAGTTCTTTATGCATGTTTTGAAAATTATTTTTTTGGACAATTTATGGACTCAGCCAACCATACAACTTGATATGTGGCTCATGTGTTCCTAGTGATAAATTTTGTATTAAAATGTGACATGAGAAAAGCATTTTGAATGCATATGTACAGTGTACGTATGCATGCGGTGATGTGGTATTGGGTATGGTCCATTGTACATGTAGTCAGCGCGTTGATTGGGCAGCTAGCTGCATGCAACCAATGAACTTCCCTGCATACAGGTACCATGCAATTCGCAACTAGCGACATTATGTAGCACGATAGTCGTGTAGAGTCTAGTCAACATGTACTAGTATACGCGCGCATGCAGCTAGGTAAGCCATTGAATTCTAGCAGCTATACCGCGTACACATACGTACGTACATCAACAAATTAAAGTTGATTGATGTGTTGCGTTTATGATATCGATTGATAATGCAATGATTGATCACGGTTAAGTTGTGTTTCCTCTGATCCTTTCATCAATGGTGATGGGATTCAGGGATTGCCAAATGATGGATAATGCATGAAAAACGTTGAATCTTGCCGCGGGAGCGATTTTTTAGTGGGGGATCGCTCCCGCTATTGGATTTGCGAGAGCGACATTGGAACTTTCCTGAGCGAAATTGCTTGTCGCTCCCGTGTATTTTTTTTCGCTGGTTCTCTCGTTCTCTCCGTCTTGCTGTATCGGTGTGACAAGAATCTTGTCATCGGAGTTTAATGGGTTAAAGTATAACGCCGTTAAAACGAAAAGTTAGCATAAACTTTTTTATACACTTTGAGAAGTGAATTGACTTTCAAAATAATTAAAACTTGAATATTGCCGCTATGAATTAGGCAATCTTAATTTCGTGTCGGTCCCCCATGATCCAGGCGGCCAGCATAGGATTTGAAATCTGTATGGGTGGCTGTGAGATTGAGAACTGTGAAAGAGCAGTGGAAGCTGAAGAAGCCAAAGCATTCTGGCTTAAGGTCAACGAGTTAACTTTAGTCTGGAGCGAGGATAGAACAAAGAAAAAATTATAATAATAAGAAATAAGTCATCCCAAGGAAGGATACTTTTATGTTTAGGTGAAATATGTGAAGGTATTTTCTCGGGCACAAGATAAAATTTGGATACAAATATTGCCAGATTTTTTTTTTTTTTTTTTTTTCAGCGAGCCGCGGGCTTCGCCCGACCCTACTTTGCGGAGGCTCGGTCCTCCGGGCATTGTTCTACTATTATTGAAGGTATAAGATAAAAGGAACATTTACACCCAACCAATAATGTTTAATGGATTTTTCAACATCATTCGTACTTACGTCTCCTACGTAGTCCTTCAGTATGTCATAGTTGAAGAAGTAAGTGGTTCTTCAGTTCCTCTTCGAGTCGCTTAACTTTTCTATGACAGTTCTTAATATTTTCCTTCGTCTTCTTACCATAGTTTGTCCTTTGTTGTCCGCTTTGGATAGATGAAGAAGCATAGAGTTCGGAAACCATTCTCTGTAAAGACCCGTTTTAGCTTGAGATTTTTATGTATATACTTGATCATGTATTTCTTTTGCTCCGATATCCAGCTCTAAAAATGGCGTTGCCTGCGCTTATCAATAGTCGTACCCATTCTGCTTACTAATTAAGTATTATTTTCAGACAATAAAAGACTGTATGACCCACCTGGTCCACAAGACCTGAGATGTCCCCTTTTCAGATTCTAAGAATTTGTTGGGATCTCCATAATTCTGGAGATTATTTATTTATTAGTACATAGGTAAGTTTTGGTGGTAAGACTGTTATTATTTATATTTTTTTCAGAAACCTGGGTTGGGTCAATTTCTCATGTTTATTATGGCGTAAATATGTAGCTTTTTATGTGTTTGTTCCATTTAATGCCAATGTATTGGTTTATTGGATATATATGTATGTATGGTAGTATGTGTGAGCAAAACGGAGAGGGGGGTCGCCGCTTTCATGTAGCGGCCTTACTGGGGTTGTGTGGTGTCTTGCGACACTGCTCCTGACCCAGGGCCGTGGACACGGTGCTGGGATGACCCGTCATCCCGGGGGTGCTCAGATAGGAGGGCGGGTGGAGGGGTGTGGAGTGTATTCAGGGATGGATTGGGTGGGAATGTTTTTATGCCTTTTTCTTTTTGGCTACCCCCCTTGTAAAGGAAAAAAAAAAGCCTTGGTATATGTATGTATGTATGTATGTATGTATGTATATATATATATATATATATACATATATATATATACATATACATAAATCAAATCAAATCAGCTATCCTGATTCCACTGCTGAACAAAGGCTTCATAGTATTCCATGATTCACACGACTGCGCCAACCTCTGCCACGTCACTCCTGCAAACTTCTCAATCTCGTCTCTCCATCTCCTATCTGGTCTCCCTCTTCCACGCTTCCTATCTCGCGGCGTCCACTCAGTAACACACTTGCTCCATCGCTCGTCAGTCGTTCGCACTAACTTACCTGCCCAATTCCACTTCCTCTCTTTCACCGCCTCCACAATATCTTTCACTCTAGTCTGCTCTCTCACCCAATTTGCTCTCTTTTGGTTTCTCAGCGTTATTCCCATCATTGATCTCTCCATTCTCCTCTGTGCAGTCCTTAGCTTTGTTTCCATTGCCTTCGTCAGTTTCCAAGTCTCACACCCGTAGATTATTGCTGGCAGAATGCAGTGATTGTAAATTTTACGTTTCAAACATAAAGGTAGAGAGCCTCTCAGGATTTTATTATACTTACCAAACACTTTCCAACCAATTGTAATACGTCTTTTTATTTCATTATCATGATCTTTTGTCACTTTCACCGCCTGGCCTAAATAATTATACTCCTCAACTTCTTCAAGACTCTCACCATCAATTACAATCTCTTTACTTTGAACTTTCGTGTTGAACATTACTTTGGTTTTGGTCTTATTCATTTTTAAACCTACTTTTAGGTTTTCGTTGTTTGGATCACTCAGCATCTCTTGCAAGTCTTCTGCTCTTTCTGAAATAAGAATAATGTCATCCGCAAATCTTAGGTTGTTCAAATATTCGCCATTAATCTTCAAACCTTTCTCTTCCCAACTCAGCCTTCTGAAAATATCTTCCAAGCAAGCTGTAAATAGTTTAGGTAAAATGGTATCGCCTTGCCGTACTCCTTTTTTTATCTTGATCTTTTCTGAATCTTTATGTAGTCGAATCATAGCGGTACCTTTCGCATAAATCTTTTCTAGAACCCTTACGATCTGTTCGTTTGTACCCTGATTGCGTAGCGAGTTTAGTATTGCTATTTGTTCTACCGAGTCAAAGACCTTCTCGTAATCTACAAAAGCTAAACACAGAGGTATATTGTATTCTGTTGTTTTCTCGATTAGTTGGTTAATCGCCTGCAAATGGTCTAGAGTCGAGTATCCGCTCCTAAAGCCTGCTTGTTCTCTCGGTTGGTTTCCATCTAAAACTTGACTCAGTCTATTTGTAAGGATCTTGGAGAATACTTTATATACATTTGATAGTAAGCTAATCGGTCTATAGTTACTAAGGTCTTTCTGGTCTCCTTTTTTATGAAGCAAAATTACTATACCATTGCACCACGATTCAGGAACGCTTTCTTGGCGTAAGCACTGGGTGTACAACTGAGCTAACTTAATATGAACTTCTTTCCCTGCGTCTTTCAACAGATCTATCGATATACCATCTTCCCCAGGTGCTTTTCCTCGTTTCATATCATTAGAGCAAAGTCTACTTCTTCTTTTGTAATATCTGGTACACTACTAACGTCTACACATGAATTTACTTACTCAACTACGGTCTTCGATGAGTAAAGCTCTTGGTAGTATTCCTCTACTCTTTTTACCATTCTGTCTCTGCAGTTAATGATATCTCCATTTCTATCTTTCAAACATATCATTTGCTGTTTTCCAAAAGCATGTCTGCGCTCAATACCTTTAATACTTTTTCCTTCCCGCATAGTTTCCTCTGTTTCATCCATGTTTTTCTTTCCTTTCTCCGACCTCTGCCTTTTGTTGATAAGTTTGTTTAGTTCTACTCTTTCTATTTCGTCTCTCCTGTTTTTAATCTGCATTGTCCTCCTTCTTTTAATTAGGTCATTTGTAGCTTTGGAATATTTGTTTTCTCTGATACTTTTTGTACTTCCTACTTTCTCTGCCGATTCCCTTATGATATTCACTAAATTCAAAATCATATCCTCGACTGTGTCCTCGTTAGTTTTTAGAGCTTCGAAACTATTTTTAATTTCTAACTGAAATTCCTTCTTGTTGTCCTTAACCTTTGCTAGGCTAATTTTCTTTTTTAAAACTTGTTTATTTCTCTCGGCCCTGAAGTTGAATTTAGCTGTGCAACCTACCATTCTATGATCACTACCTATGTTGACTTTATTTATGACCGTAATATTGCTAACGCTCTTCCTCTCATCTCCTAATATGAAGTCTACTTCGTTCTTTGTTGTTCCATTTGGACTTCTCCAGGTCCATTTACGACCTACGCGCTTTTGGAAGAAAGTGTTCATTATCCTCATGTTGTAGTTCTCTGCAAAATTGACTAACATCTCGCCTCTGTCATTTCTTTCGCCTACTCCAAACTTCCCAATGCACGACTCGTCTCCCATCTTCATTCCAACTTAAGCATTGAAGTCGCCTATTACCAACGTGTACTTACTTTTTTCTTGATCTATTACCTGACTTAAATCATCATAGAAGGATTCAATTTCATAGTCTGTACTCTATGAAGTTGGTGCATAGACCTGAACTATTTTTAGAATGTACCTTTTACATAGCCTAATCACAATCCAAGCTACCCTGTCTGATAAACTACTGAACTTGACTACGTTACCAGCAACTTCTCGGTTGATCAAGAATCCTACTCCACTAGATCGTTCTTTGTCCTTACCTCTATAGTAGAACAGCTTTTCTTCCGTTCTTCGGACCTCGCTCAGTCCTACGATATCCCACTCGATGTTGTCTAGTTCTTCCGTTAGACTCTCCAGCCTGTGGTCTTCTGAGAGAGTTCTTACATTGTAAGTATAGATCTTCATTTTCTTCATGCTGTTTAATGTCCAATGCTTGGATCTGCTTGGACAGTGCTTACTCACATTCGGTGGCACACTGCCCGTAACCACATGAGACAATGCGGTTGGATCTTTGGGAGACGATGATCCAGCAGGAACTACCGGTTTTGTTTTATTTGTACTTTTCATGGTTGCTATCAAGGGCTTTTTTGGCAGTAATCTCACCTCCCTGCCAACTAGTTTCTGATGAGATATTTCTTTGGTGTCACCTTATTCATTATATTCGGTGAAGCCCTATATATCTACAGGGTGCCCAATGGTCCACGCCGTCATTATGGCGGTACCCCATATATCTATGGGGAATTTCCTTGTTCACCATCAGGGACGTGTCAGTTAGCAGTGGGTCCTGCGACTGTGTATGTGAGTTGCTCTTTGTCTTGTCTTTCTTACAAAACCTGTTCGATATGGGTGACCCTGCAAAGATTTTTCTCTCTATCGACATAGCTTTTGTAATCATCAAGATTCTCAAGCCTATCCACCACGTCAAGGTGTCAACTCTATATATATTTGTGTGTGTGTGTGTGTGTGTGTGTGTATTTACCTAATTGTATTATACGGGAAGGGGAGCTATGCTCGTGATGTCCCGTCTTCATATCTCGTTTTGTCTAGACTACTTTTAAATATGTGTATTGTTTTTGCACACCACTTTCTCATCTAACTTGTTCCAAACATCTATCACCCTGTGGGGAAAGCTGTTCTTTTTCAGGTCTCTTCTATAACTGTCCTTCTTGATTTTCTTTCTGTGTCCTCTTGTATCTCTGCTATCCCATTTTATTAGATCCTATCTATCAATAGTTTCTATGCCTTTCATGATTAGAGATGCAACTAAAAAAAAAAAACGTGCTTTTTTTTCAAAAAAAAACTTGACCAAAAAACATGGATATTTTCGTTTTTCTATATATTTTGTTTTAATATAAATCAGCAAGGAAAATAACCATATTACAATAATTTTTCTATGTTAGAATATCAAATAAATCAGTATACCCCTCACTTAAGGTTTTCTATGGTGTTAGGGCACTTCCATTTTCTGTGGTTTCATGTTTTGATGTGTTTTATTTATTTGACAATGTACAGTTGCGCCACTTGGATTTGGCACAGTTTTAAAAATGTTTCGGACAAGAATACCAACTCGCCCGGTATTCTTTTTTATTACATTTTCGTGTCTGTTCATTTACATGCTTTGTTTTGTTTTTGTTTTGTTTTTCTTTTTTGTTTTCTTTGCTAAATAGTAACTACCTTAAAAATGTGACAAACAGCGAAATACTCATAATGGTGCAGCAGACGACACATTTTTCTTGACTTACTAATGACATCTATCACTCTTATTTGACAAGTAATACGATTAATATACGTTGCAGAGGAGAGCGAGAGAGAGAACGCAGGAATCCGTTCACGTCGTGAGTGGCATTGAGTGCAGCGACAAACTAACCAAAACTAACTCGTATACTTATAAGTTATGTTATAACCCTATTATTAAATCAATTATTGTAATTTATCTATTCAGCAGAGGGCTTGTGATCCAATTATGTTATGTTAACTGTGATGAAAATAAAAACTTTTTTTATCGCGTTTTATATATATATATATATATATATATATATATATATACTGTATATATATATATATATATATATATATATATATATATATATATAACTTGTTTTTTGTGATTTTTCTAATCTCGTCCAAATTTGTTTGTTCAGATATTAAATATTTAGTATATAAAAACAGGTGCAAGTATGTTATTCATCCCTCCACATATGTACATCTATCTTATTCAAAGAGGCATTAGACAGAGTATAAAAATAAACAAGTAATTAACCATATAAAGTCACTGTCAGATGCTGCAAGACTGCAACAATTGTAGATACTGTATATGGGCCAGTATGGCTATTGGCTGGCTACCTTACAAAATTTACCTTTTATCTTAGCATACTCCTCAAAGATTAAACACTCCAATTTCCCATAGTGACCCTGGACGTTGCCTAAACACAGATCCGCCACTTGGACAGTGGAAAAGGGGTTAACATAGTAATGGGGGGAAACTATTGTACTCCCCGCCACCCATCAAGGCTCAGAGCTTACTTTTTACCTGACTTTTTGCTCGCTATCCCTTAGTTTTAACCTACAATCATACATAACATAATTGGATCACAAGCCCTCTGCTGAATAAATAAATGAAAATAATTGATTTAATAATAGGGTTATAGCATAACTTATAAGTATACGAGTTAGTTTTGGTTAGTTTGTCACTGCACTCAACACCACTCACATCTTGAAGCTGGTTGTTAGTCTACCATCGACCACTACGTGAACGGATTCCTGCGTTCTCTCTCTCTCTCTCTCTCCTCTGCAACGTATATTAATCGTATTATTTGTCAAATAAGAGTGATAGATGTCATTAGTAAGTCAAGAAAAATGTGTCGTCTGCTACACAAATTTGAGTATTTCGCTGTTTATAGCATTTTAAGGTAGTTACTATTGAGCAAAAAAAAAAAAAAAATTAAATGAACAGACACGAAAATGTAATAAAAAAGAATACTGGGCGAGTTGCTATTCTTGTCCGAAACATTTTTAAAACTGTGCCAAATCTAAGTGGGGCAACTGTACATTGTAAAATAAATAAAACACATCAAAACATGAAACCACAGAAAATAGAAGTGCCCTAACACCATAGAAAACCTTAAGTGAGGGGTATACTGATTTATTTGATATTCTAACATAGAAAAATTATTGTAATATGGTTCTTTTCCTTGCTGAGTTATTTTAAAACAAAATATAAAAAAAAAACGAAAATATCCATGTTTTTTGGTCAAGTTTTTGACGTTTAAAAAAAGCACGGTTTTTTTCTTCTAGTTCCATCTCAAGGACTTATGTATGATTGTAGGTTAAAGTTAAGGGATAGCGAGCAAAAAGTCAGGTAGAAAGTAAGCTCTGAGCCTTGATGGGTGGCGGGGAGTACAACAGTTTCCCCCCATTACTATGTTAACCCCTTTTCCACTGTCCAAGTGGTGGATCTGTGTTTAGGCAACGTCCAGGGTCATTATGGGAAATTGGAGTGTTTAATCTTTGAAGAGTATGCTAAGATAAAAGGTAAATTTTGTAAGGTAGCCAGCCAATAGCCATACTGGCCCATATACAGTATTTACACTTGTTGCAGTCTTGCAGCATCTGACAGTGACTAAAATGGTCAATTACTTGTTTATTTTTATACTCTGTCTAATGCCTCTTTGAATAAGATAGATGCACATATGTGGAGGGATGAATAACATACTTGCACCTGTTTTTATACAATAAATATTTAATATCTGAAAAAAATTGGACGAGATTAAAAAAAAATCATAAAAACAAGTTTTTTTTTTATAAAAAAAACGCGATTAAAAAGTTGTTGTTTTTCATCTTTGTTCTAATGTCTGTAGTTCCAGTTTTGCTAATCTCTCTTCATGTGATAGTTTAGAGAGTGTTGGTGATAGTTTCGTAATTGCTATTTGTATTCTTTCAAGTTTTGTTATACACTTTTTTGTATTTGGTAACCACGTCGTCGCTGCATATTCCAATCTTGGTTTTATCAAAGTGACTAGTATTTTCTTCACCATTTCTTCGTCCAGGTATGTAAATGCCACTTTGATTGTTCTTATTAGATTATAAGTTTCTCCAAAAATATTGTTTATATGTTTCTCAGGGGACATGTTATTCATAATAATTACTCCCAGGTCCTTCTCATGTTCTACTTTTTTTTTTCTTCCTCTCCCAATTTATATGATCCCACTATTCTTTTTTGGCTTCTTCCAAACTCCATTATACTACACTTCTTAATATTGAATTCCATCTCCCACTTCCTACTCCATTCCCATACTTTGTTGAGATCATTCTGTAGCGACTCACAATCTTCTTCAGAGTTCATTTTTTTTACACAATTTTGCATCGTCCGCAAAGCTCATATAACTTTCAATTCCTTTATCCATATAATTAATATATATATATATATATAGCAAACATTATTGGGGCCAGAACAGTTCCTTGTAGAAATCCACTTATCACTTCATCCCAATTAGAATGTTTGTCTCTTATCACCACTCTCATTTTTCTTTCATGCAGGAAGTCTTCCATCCATTTCAGCAGTTTGCCCTGTATTTCTCCTGCAGTTTCTAATTTCTTTAGCTATTTCTTATGTGGCACCTTATCAAAAACTTTTTTCAGGTCTAAAAATGCACAATCAGCCCATCCATCTCTTTCCTGTATTACATCTATTAACCTTGAATAGAAACACATTAGGTTTGTGACGCATGATCGTCCTTGTCTAAATCCAAATTGTCTTGGGTTTAGTATGTTGTTTTTTCCAAATACCTTACCCATCTACTTTTGATCATTCTTTCACAAATTTTAGCGATCGTACTTGTAAGAGAGACCGGTCTATAGTTAGTAGGGTCTTCCTTGTTTCCCCCTTTATATATCGGTACTATATTTGCTCTTCTCCAATCTTCTGGAATTTTTCCTTCTTTCGATGAACTATGTATTTTGTCTGTTAGTTCATTCTTGCATTCTCTCAAAATCCAGTTTGCCATTTCATCTGGTCCATGCGATTTTCTGACATCAAGTTTACTCAAGTGATTCATTATTTCATTCCTTGTTACTTCTATCTCTTTCATAGGGGGGACTTTCTCCTCCCACTCGATATCTCTAGGTTGTATGTTCTCCCTCGTAAACACCGATTTAAAATGCTTGTTCATAATTTCTGCCATTTCTATTTCCTCTGTGTATTCAACTCCTTCTTGTCGTAGTTTCTCCAACTCCTGCCTGTTTTTCAGTTTGTTGTTTACAAATCTGTAAAATAGTTTTGGTTGATCTTTACATTTTTCTATGACATCTTTTTCGTATTTTCTCTTTTCTTCTCTGCACATTTGTACATATTCATTTCTATAACTAGTATATATTTTCCATTTTTCAGGTCTTTTGTCTTTTTTCCATTTTATCCAAGCTTTATCCCTTCTGTCTTTTAGCTCCTTACATCTTTTGCTGTACCAACACTTTACATATTCTTCTTCTTGCTTTTGTCTTGGAACATACTTTTCCACTCCTTTATAATTTTTGTCAAAATAGTCCATTTCTCTTCTACTGTTGTTTCTTCCTTGTGTATTCTTTCCCAGTCTGCTTTTTTAAAGAATTCTCTTAATTAAAAAAAAAAAAAATCCCATACATCAATCTTCCTTTTCTATATTGTTCGTTTTTTTCATGTATTTTTTCCTCCTTTAGTTTCAGTTCAACGACTATGTGGTCACTTTTAATTATCGGTGTCTTATATTCAATCTTGTCCACTATTTCGGGATCTGATGTGATTATTAGGTCCAGTCTCGATAGTTCTTCTTCATTTCTATACCAGGTATTCTCTTGTATCCATTGTGTCATTGTATGTTCTATAATCATATCAAGTACACTTCCCCATAGGTCGTCTCCACCTTTCACTGTCATCTCTTCCCAGCAAATTTCTTTACAATTAAAGTCACCCATTATAACTATTCTTCCTCCATCTTCCATTATCTTATTTAGTGTTATCCTTGTGTCTTCTAACATATCTTTGTGTTCTCTCTCTTCCCACGAAGCTGTTCTAGGGGGCACATAATTTACTACAAACTTCCTACTCTTCCCATCCTTGTCCTCCATTTCCATCATAATCATCTCTACTCTATTTTTTCCATATGTAACATTCCTCACATTTATATCCTTCTTAGTCAGGAACATAACTCCACCCCCTTGTTTTACCTCTCTGTTTCTAATCCAACAATAATATGCACCATGTCCTACACTGTTGGATGGTAGTGGACCTTTCAATTTTGTCTCCACAATAACCTATTATGTCCGGTTCTTTTTCCTTCAGGTAATCATTCAGTTCGTTCAAGCCTGTTATTAAGCCATCTATATTTGTGTAAGACATTTTCAATTTTCTGCTACTTCCATCATGTTTTCTGTTTCCCTTCCATTTTTCTCTGCTATGAATCATTTTCTCACTTTCCTATTCACTACTCTCCAATAGAATTTCTCTTTTTCTGTCTCTGTTCTTTTCTCGGTTTTTTCCTTAGCTTCTTGTCTTTTTGCTTTCTCATCCTCTCTTTCCTCTTTATTCATTTCTCTTTTTATCCATACCTGTTTAAATTGTTCACTGTTTGCTAGTTTCCCTGTTTTTTATCAGATATTCTCTGCTGTTGTTTGTGACCTGAATTTGATCTTGATTGGTCTGGTCTTATATGTATTGTATTTCCCTAGTCTATATATTTCTTCTATTTATTTCCCTGTTTCTGTTCCATCTTCTTGAACTACTTCCAATATCTTATTTACTTTCTCCTCCTTTATTCTTGTAGTCCAATTTGTATTATACTTCTCTTCCATCCCCAATATAATTATACATTTCTTTTTATCCGCTAAGTCTCTCACTATATTCTCCTTCTCTCTCATCATTTTAATAATTGTGTCTTTAGTTTGATCTTTCATCTGTTGTGCCACTATAGCCTTAAATACAATTTTGTTATTCTCTTGGACTTTTTTCCAACCCAGTACTTCTTTTGCTATGGATTCTTTATTATCTTTATTATTCCTCTTTAATTCTTCATTCTCATCTTTTACTTCTTTTAACTATCTTTTTAATTCTTCTATTTCATTAGTTAGGGTTTGGTTCTCCTTTTTGAACTCTTCCAATTTATCAACTCCCTGCGCAATCCGTGTAAGTTGACCGAACCTACTCTCCCAATGTTTGGTCATTTTCTCTAGTTTTTCTTCTAGACTTGCTAATCGGGGGAGGTTGACATCCCCCCATCATTAAATCCATAGAAATTATTATTT
>NC_134782.1:7090158-7162658 GCF_046742065.1 Oratosquilla oratoria
TTGAGATATGACTTTAATGTGTGTTATGATAAGAGAGGCAGTCGCTTCTCAATTATCTAATAAATTCGTACAATCAACAAGGAACTACAGTACTCTAAATATCTAACAATACGGACAAACCCGCCTTCACTTATTCACTAAAATGTCATGGGCTCAAAATTATAATCTTATGATTACGAACAAGAACAATACTTTTTCTGATTACGAACAAGAGCCATACTTTTCTGAATAAAACAGTTTGGCTGAAATATGTATCCTGTATTTGCATTAGCGATTGGTTTCTGGTATTGCAAAATGTAATAAGTCCTAAAACTTACCTGTTAGCAATAACAACTGTAAAAAACACCCGTCAGTCATAGAGCTTGCATGAAAGAACACTTGTCACTTGCTATTGAGGGGGATTGCCAGTTAGGGTGAGATGAGGAGCCGCCAACGGCCAAAAATATACAAATTGGCGTGTTTATTTTTTTGGCGAAGGAAGCGGTAAATGTTGTATGGATATTTCTTACATGTTATAGTTCTTATAAACTAATCCTCGTGCATCACGTTAAAATTACAAAGGTAGCTAAGAAATAATAAAAACAAAAAATTCAGCGGGACAACAGCCAAGTTGGCAACTCTACATGAGGCTGAAGTCTGTTAGTCAAGTATCAAACTCATGCTGTTCTTATTCATTCTATCACAACCATTTAGCGTTGCAATTTCTTTCTTCTCTAAACGTTCTCAACTTCTTCTTTAGAAATAATGATACTTTGGATATTAAGATCTATAGATTATACTGATACTTTAAAGTCGTCAAACAAAATATTTATTTTTTATTATTACCTGTAATAAAAATTTAAGTTGCAAACATACGAATTCCAAAGAATCGTTTTCAGAATCGGAAATTCAATTAAAATTTTCCGATTCCGATACCGATTCCGATACCAGAAAAAGTTCCGATATTTTCGATTCTCGATTCCGATTCCGAGTACTCGTCCCATCACTAATATACAAATATATATATATATATATATATATATATATATATATATATATATGTGTGTGTGTGTGTGTGTGTGTGTGTGTGTGTGTGTGTATGCAATAAAAACACTAGGAACGTGTGTTCACAAATGCGTAAGTAACCACTAGGAAAAAGTAAACTAACGAAGCAGAGCGCTCTGCTTCGTTAGTTTACTTTTTTCTAGTGGTTACTTACGCATATATATATATATATATATATATATATATATATATGTGTGTGTGTGTGTGTGTGTGTGTGTGTGTGTGTGTGTGTGTGTGTGTGTGTGTGTGTGTGTGTGTGTGTGTGTGTGTGTGTGTGTGTGTGTGTGTGTGTGTGTTGAAGTATGTAAGACAGATGAGTGGATGGGTGGTGAAATAAACACAGGGAACCGTTAGGGATTTATTCTGACGTTTCGTCCATACCAGGACTTCTTCAGAGTACATACACCTTCAAACAATTCACACTCTAAATACCCGCGGAAGCTCTCCGCGTTCCACCATGATCGACCTGACCTCTCGTCCTCCTCCGCTCTGCCTCGCGAAGTATCAAACGGCTCGTCGGTTTTGTTAATTTAATAAACCCATCGCGGTGGTTGTTGTTTGGATGGGAAGCGATGTAAGCTGCTTTGGTTATTTTTCTTCTTTTCTTAGGAAGTACTTTCTGCAGCACCTCTATTCTGTCCCAGTCTGGTAAGTGGCCATGAGTATCTACATGAACCACCAGCGAGTTTGATACTCGGTGTGCCTTGACGTCATTCCTGTGCTCAACTGTCCGCTTTTTAATGCCTCTGCTGGTTTCGCCGTAGTAGTTCATAGGACAGTTTTCACACGGTATCTTGTAGACGATACTATTTTCTTCCCCGTTGGCCACGACTTTGTTCTGGCTCTTAACAATGTTTCCTATTTTCGTTCCCGTGCTGATCGTAATCTTGACACCGGCTCTAGTGAGCATCTGTCCCAACTCGCCTGAGTGGTTCGAGTTTGGCACGGACAAATACCCCCTGCTATCATTTTCAGTCACGTCTCCTCTGTTCCTTATGCTTCTTTCTATCTTTAAAGCCTTTTCCCTAAGTCGGTGCAATAGCCCTTCCGGATAACAGAGTTTGGTGTAAACGTTGAAAATGTAATCTATTTCATCTTTAATAAATTCTTCACTGCAAATGCGGTATGCTCTCAGAAAGAATCCTATGACCACTCCACTCTTTATTCTCTCATTATGGCCGTAGTAGTAGTGAATGATGTCTTTATTGGTACTTTTTCTATGAACCGTGAATGCGGTCTTGTTATCTTTCCTCCAGATGACGGTGTCGAGGAAGGCCATTTTGTTATCTATCTCGTGTTCCACAGTGAACTGGATGTTTCGTTCGACATTATTTAATTTCTTCAGTTTGTTGTCCAAATTGGTGTTCTTGGGGGCAACGACTAAGACATCATTCACATATCGAGACCAGGTGTTTCGACCCATTATTTCTATAAAATTATCTCTCTCTAAAACTTCCATATAGAGGAATGCTAAAGCAGCACTGAGGGGGCTCCCCATCACAAGGCCTCTACATTGGTTATATTCCTCTCAGTTGAAAACGAAGGGACCATATCTCACACATAGCGATATCAGTTTTAAGAAATCTACCTTTCCTACGGGTAGAGCCTCGTCATCCATATCTCTAACTACTTCTCTTTCTGCTTTTAACGCCCCTTCCATGGAAACATTCGTGAATAAGGCTGTGACGTCAAACGAAGCCATAATTTTTCCTGAAATATCCATATCCTTTAATTTGTGAATGAGGTCATTGGAATTTTTCAGGTAGGCACCTAAGCAGCTCAAGAGAGGGGAAATGCCGTTCAGTGACTGTGCGAGGGTATGGATCCATTTCCCAACATTCCCACAGGCACCATATCCTTTCAATTTATGGAGTAAGATGCCGTGGTCCACTGCCAAATGCCTTTGCAAAGTCTAAATAAATTACCTCGTCATTTTTACCTTCCTTTGTGGTTTCAAGTATATTCTCGTAGTGTAAGAGTAGTTGAGAGAGACAAGAACGTCCTTGCCTAAAACCATGTTGGCCATCATTGAAGGCATTTAAACTTTCTAAGTGGTTTGTGATTTGTGTGCGGATGATCCTCTCCATAATCTTGATTAGATGGGAGGTTATGATGATTGGCCTGTAATTTTTGGCTTTGATGCCACCTTTATGGATGGGGGATACTATCCCCACCCTTAGTGGTTGTGGAACTGTTCCCTCACTCAGGGATTTTGACCACAGGATTTGTAGAGGGTTTGCCAATTTCAGCTTGCAAGTTTTAAGAAGTCTTGCATGGAATCCATGTGGTCCATCTGCTGAGTCTGTTGCAATGCTGTTGACTGCAGTGATAATATCACTGGTGGTAAAATTGATGTCCTTCAGCAAGGGGTCACTTTCATTTGGTTCTTAAAAAATGGGGTTCGTTACTTCTTTATCCTTGTCTTTCTCACTAAAAACACTTTCATACTGGTGCCTTAAAATAGCTGCCATTTCTTTTGGGTCATAGATCATCTCACCAGTATCATTCACAAGAGAGCGTATAGGTGCATAGGTTCTCAGTTTGTCTTTGGAATAGGAGAAGAAGAATTTTGAGTTTGTTTTCCACAGCCTGCAACTCTTCTCTTCTCCGTTGCTCTTCATGTGACTATATTAGGCGTGTTTCTAATTCGTTGAGGCAGTCTTGGATCTTTTTAATTAAGGTGTACTGATGTCGGGGTATCCTGTATAGTTTTTGTAAGGACAACCGCTTTCGCATTAGGATTTTTCTGTGTCTTAGGATAAGCTTCTTCTTTGTTTTGGTGGTTCTTGCTGGCATCCATTTCTTGCAGATGGCTAGGGTTTTTTCTTGTAGTATTTTAAGTATAGCAGTACTGTCCTTTCCACTGGTAACGATTTTCCAGTCTATGCTATTTAATTCAGATTTAACACTATCCTAGTTTACTTTGTTGCTATAGAAGTTCAGATTTCCTAGCTTTGATGGGTCCTTGACCTCTTTACTGGGATAAGTTGTATCTGGTGTAGAAATTATTTTTGCCATGAATTTAATCATACTGTGATTTGACATGGTAGTTTTGTCGACCTCATAGGAGTGTATTATTTCCGGGTTGTTGCTCAGGACAAGGTCTAATGTGTTGTCACCTCTTGTTGGTTTAGTCATGAACTGGGTGAGATATTTAGTTTCCATCAAAGTGATAAAATCCTGAGCTTGCTGCTTGTCTTCATCTGTTCCTCCCTTAATTTTCTGGGAAGCCCAGCATATGTGGGGAAAATTGAAAACTACCATAATTAGGGTTTCCATTGATTGATTTGGAAATTCACTTATTGGGCCGTATTTATAAAGAAAAGTATATGTTTATACTTGCAAAATACAAAGGAAATCCTTCTACTTGTATTCATAAAAAATTCAAGCAAAACCTTTTACTTGTCGAGCAAAAGCATAACCTTATAATCGCATAAAAGTAAATGGTTATACATAAACAAGACCCTTTACTTCAAATAAAGAGCATATGCTTCAAGAAGGCTGAGTC
Source organism: Oratosquilla oratoria (assembly GCF_046742065.1). Taxonomy (NCBI): domain Eukaryota; kingdom Metazoa; phylum Arthropoda; class Malacostraca; order Stomatopoda; family Squillidae; genus Oratosquilla; species Oratosquilla oratoria. The sequence goes on from NC_134782.1 coordinate 7,094,711, forward strand.
TGGCCAGTAGCAGACTACAGTTAGAAGTGAAAGGTTGTTTTGTCCAACTCTCAGCACGATGGCAGAGTTTGTGGATGTGAGGCATGTTAAACATTACATGCCCCGTTTACCTACACCTGATCGTGATTTTAAGATGTTATTCCGTTTTGAAGAACAAAATGTACAGTGGCTTGCGGACAGATTTTTAGGCACCAATGAAGAAACTCGGGGAGGCGCCTTGTCATCTGTCCATAGAATGAAGCTACGGTATCACGGACTGTGAATGCAGTAGTTGATAGCATAATTGCTCATGCGAATGAATGGATAAAGTTTTTTTTTTCTTATTTATATTGTATTTAGTAATTTTGCCATGCTTATAATGTTACCTGAAATAATGTAGGAGAGCAATCACCACACACCTCCACTCAGCAACCACCAACGCAATAGTAAACTCGTGTACGGGAAACAGGAACATCACATCAGAAATCTTACGAGTTACGACACGTTCAAACATGTAACTATGTAACCCGGCGCCCCCGAAACACGAGTCATTCTTTTACTTCTGCTTGGAGGATATCCTCCCAAGTATAAGGTAATCATTATGAATATGGAAAGAAGGATATGCTTATACTTCTAACTTTTGCTCGAGAGCATTACCTTATACTTCTACCTTATGCTTGCAAGGATATCCTTCATTTTTATGAATACGGCTCATTATGTCGTTTAATCTTACCAGTATCTCTTGGAATTTTGTGGTGGAGGTGTTGGGTGGGTGGTATTTGTTTATGATGATCACGTCAACTGATTTTATAGGTACGGCATTCATTTTTGTTGTGCCATTTGAAAACGAACTAAGAATTACTATGCTGGAAGCAAGGTCATCATTTAAGTAAATTGCTACACCTCCATGGCTTGGATTTAACCTATCTGTTCTAAATAAGGTATAACCCGACATTTTTTATTTCTGGGTTTCAGTAAGGGCTAGGAAGGTTATGTCTTCTTGGTGTGATAGTTCCTGGAGTACAGGTACCTTGCATTGATTACATTTCGGGCAGATGCCCCGTATTTTACCAGTTAGGAATTTAATTAACGGTGGTGAAGGCATCCGATTTTTTTTTTTCAAACGTTCTATTTTCCCCATTAACAGTTCCATCATTGACTGAAGTTTATCCCTGTTCACTTGAAAAAAAAAAAAAAAAAAAAAAAAAAAGCCAGGTGCTCCCCTTGGCCTTCCTGATAGCTTGTCTTCTGGGAAGAAGACCCAGCTTGGGTTTCACTTTGTGTAGGCTGCTTTTTTCATCTGGTTTTCATTGTATTCCCTCTTTTAGTTCCCTTGATATGGGGGAAGCGGCAGTTTTCTCTGTAACATTCATATTGATTCAGGGATTTTCTACAGATAGTTGGATGGAAGTAGGTACACCTTATACCGAGGATGCATCCAAGTTTCCTGTCGAGGCCATGGCTCAATAGTTTGGGACATGCTTTTGGATGGTTGTGACTGTAACCATCACGTTTAATACCATACTTGCAGATGTTCCTCTTATAATACTTACATATTTTAGTCCATTCTTTAGGTGATGGCACTTGAGATTGAGGTTTAGACCTGACTGGCCCTGCCTCATCTGATTTTTTTTTCTCTATTATTTTCTGTAGCAGAGGAGAGGTTAAGGGGAAAGTTGGGAGAGACTAATGTCCTCTGGTGTGTCTCCCAGATCTGGCACACCATTATCAATCCTGGTGTTTTGTTCCCTATCTTTGACCTTCTCCCCCTGATGATTGGGTGGTGTGATGTTTGTCTCTTCCTCAAAACACTGTTTTATCTCAGGGACAGTCCCATCATAGCCAGTTATGTACTCTTTTACGCATTCAAAGCATGTGTATTTCCTGTTTGTTTTGATTAGCATCGGTAGGCAGTATGTAGGTAATTCACTACATGTATAATGCACCCACATCTGGCAATTGTTACATTTGATTCCAGATATACAGTGGTCGTGACATTTTCTACAAGGATAGGTGTTTTGCCTAGGTTGGGTATGTGAGTCCTGCTGGGTTTGGGTATTTACATTGTTGTAGTCAGCCATCATGAGGTATGTTCCCTCTGACTTTTACGGTTTTAAAACAGTTGATTTTCGGGGTATAGTATTTCTTCCCTCGTCTTGTCTCTAAAAATTCAAACACTTTTCCTCCTTTGCCATGGGCTTTGACTTTATGGTGGGGCACCTTGTCGAACGCTTTGCTAAAGTTAAGGTGTATGACATCATAACTATCATTTTTATCTGACGCCTTGTATACTTCAGTGTAAAAATATTAAAAATTAGTCACACATGACTTACCCTTGGAGAAACTATGCTGTGAGTCACGAATCAAATTATGTCTCTCGATGTGATCTCTGACTCTATCAGCTATTATTGATTCAAACATTTTACCTATAACAGTAACTGATGCCAAACTGATTGGCATGTATTTGCATATGAACGATTTATCTCCCCTTTTGAAAATAAGACCCGCCTCCCCATACGTGTAAATGCAGATAACCACAATGGAAATTTGAGGACCACAATGGAAATAAGTTTACATGTTTTTGTGTTATCCTCGGTAATTGTAATTGTTATTTCGATCTATGTGTTCTTTTCATTATTTGCACTTCATGTATATTGATTCAATGCCAAATAAACTTACTTACTTACTTACTTACCAGAAATACCGGATGAAGAAGTAACGCTCGACATAAAAAATGAGAACCGAAGAAAGGTATATAAGTAAGATTGTATAATGAAAGATTTTTTGAAAGAGCAAACAACCTAAGGTCATCATGCATTGTATTTACCACGAGTACAACATTCATCCGATGCATTGTGGTATGCGTTCAATATACAATAGTCAGCCCCTAACGTTTTCAATGAAAGAACTATTGAAAGAAAGTGAATAAGAGAACAATAACTCAAATTTTCAGCAGAAATCAAGTTTATCTTGTGTCAAGATAAATATAGACAAAAAAAAATAATATGTTTGAACTATGCCAAATAAATTTGGTTGTAAATTTCGTAAATAGACGTCTGCACAGAAAGTGTTTAGATGAACCGATCAGGTTAAATAAATTCGGTACATAACAATGGAAAATATAAGCAAATAAAGACCTGCCTCCCCATAATGTGTATAGATACCGATTATAGTAATAGCGGTTAAAATTATTTTTTAACAATATACGTTTGTGTTACACGAACGTTAAGGGGAGACCAATTAATTTCTTTTTATGTGATTATAAATGTTAAGAAATCGTTTATCATATAAAATCCCATAATTATAGATATACAGGACCCATACAATGATACAAAATAATTTTTGGGTGGAATCGACGTGAAGAACCTGTAAATTTTTGTTCATAACAAGGGAATTCTTATGTTTGATTTTTAAGTTTGCGGCACCTACTGTTGCCACTCTAGCGACTTTGTGCTGAAACCTATCACTTTCATTTTCTACCTCTATTCCTCAACTTATTTCACTTCCGTTTTAAATACTTCCAAATTGATATTCACACACATACACACGCATACGCGCACACACACACACACCTCGTGGCGCTGTGGTTAGAGTTCTCGCTTGCCACTACGGCGGTCCGGGTTCGACTCTCGCCTAGGGCTGAAATAATTTCAGTATCGCTGCGCTGCGGAATGTTACTCCAACAATCGTGGATGGGGAGTTGGGTGTGTGTGTGCGTGTAAGGTCATATGAGCTTTAGCTCTCATCCGGGAGGTTAATAAATGTCGATCACGAGTCCAAGACGTGATCCTAGACCATGGTAAATCACGCACACACACACACACACACACACACACACACAGGGCAGTAAGCAAGATGAGTCCCAAATTATATGTGAAGAAATATTAAATAAAATTGTATATATATATGGAACAAGTCAGATGGAGATACAACCCATACCAGCAATATAAGCGAATTTAAGGCAATTTTTTATGAGTGAATGCGAAGAGACGGGACCCCATGAACACAGCTCCCGCCTCCTATACCACAACTTGGTAAATGCAACTAGATAATTATACACACAAATATACATGCACAAAACCTCGACATACTACATGAGTGAATGGGATAAAGCGAGGATGAAAACACAAAAATTATAACGAATAAAGGAAATGAATAGAGACAAAAGAAATAAAAAGGGTAAAGGCACGGGAACGGCGGAAACGGAAGCGAAAATTCATTGATAAAGTTATAATATATATATAAATATATATATATATATATATATATATATATATATACATATGTATATATACATACATATGTATATATATATATATATATATATATATATATATATATGAGACAACATCCCACACATATATATATACATATATGTACACATACATATATGTGTATATATATATATAATTATATATGTACATACACATATATATACACATATACATACTGACTATATTATGACAAATAAAATTGAAGGTGAAAGAAGTTGACGAGGAGAAATGGGAGAATCTTATTATATATATTATGTATATATATACATATATATATATATATGTATATATATACATATATATATATATATGTATATATATATATATATATACTTATATATATATATATATATACATACATATATATGGGGGAGTTTCAGGTGCCTCTTGGAAAACAATCTTTTTAAAAAATCAGATGAAATTTGGATATATTCAATTAGCCCTTTCCGTACAGCGTGATACTGCTCCTTGAAGTCTGGCTGACGCTTAAGACAAAGAACAAAGGGAGCGGCCCAATCAACGGGCAGCATACGCGGGCCATTCACCCGACATTACGAGCAAATCAGTCTCCGGGTAACACAGCATGGACCAGCCAATGACCAGTAGGCGTGAACTAATTGACGTCCACCACGCTGACCATGCAGTGACCAGCAGGCACAAGCCAATCAACGAGGAGCGCGCAGGTCAGTCATCGGACAACACGTTCGGATCAATCAACGAGCAGCACGCGGGGGACAATCAGGGAGCAACATGGGCGGCCAATCAGCGAGCAGCATGCGCAGGCCAGTCAGGGAGCAACATGGGCGGGCCAATCAGCGAGCACCATGCGTGGGCTAATCAGGGAGCAATATGCGAAGGCCAATAGGGGAGCAGCATGCGCGGTCAAATCATCAGCTAGTACGCGCGGACCCAATCAGTGGAAAACATGTGCGGGCCAATCAGCAGCCGTCACGTGTAGGCTAATCAGTGGTCAGCACAACTGGGTGTTTCTTAGATTTATGAGTCAGGGCCAGACGGCCAATTGAGGATTTCCGGATCCAGACACTGTTTTTTATCAACCATAGTTCTAACCTGCTGTGTAAAATTGAGTGCTTTGTTTACTTTATTTGCGCTGCTGAGCTGTTATTTTATAGTTTGAATGTGTGAGAACATTGATTACCTTCCTTGAGGCTTTCAGTGCTTGTTGGGTGAGGTTTCTGAGCAGGGTGTTGATGGAGTTGTCTTCTTTAGATCAAAGGATTAAAAAGGATTACCAAGAAAGAGCATGCCAACAGGAAACCTTTTTATCCATAACTAGGCCGGATACGAAAAAGAATAATAACAAATAGAGAAAATAGATATATGAAAAATTAGATAAACGAATGAGCAAATAAATAAGTAAATAAGTGAAATAAATAAATAGATAATGATAAGTGATACACTAACAGATAAATGACAATAATTCATAATAAATAATAAGTAATAAAAATAAACTGATAAATAATAAATACATAAATAATAACTAATAAATAAACAATATAATATAAATGACAGGCATTACAGCATATTGCTTAGGTGTTTATCTAAAGGAATCTTAAAACTTCGAACTATACTACATTACACTGCCTCTGCACGAAGTCTATTTCATTCATTTAGTACAAGGTTGGCAAAGTTGTTTCTACTCCCAAATCAAACCTACTTCCTGTTGATTTGGTTAGATAGGTGCATGTATTCTGATTCTTTCTATGTCCAGCCATTTCGTCTTTTTAGATATGGCAGGGAGGCGGTGGATTAGGTATTTACCTTGAATTTACCTTGAAGCGCTTCTGCCTCAAGGGGGTGTTGCTCCCCCGATGGAACTTGAGGCAAGGCCACGGCGTAGCCGCCACCTTTCAGTTTGTTGTTTGTAGTCCAGCTGGTCAATAATGGAGTTGGAATTCGCTGGACGTGATAATGTATAACCTGGGATGCCCAGGGTATGTAAGATGTTGGGCTCTTTGATGATACCCTTGGTTTCAGGATGGGGATCATGTGTGTCCTACATTTCTGAGGTGCCTTGAGGTGACCTAGAGTGGTGGAAGATATCTGTCAGGGCTTCTATTTCCGAGGACCTGGTCTTTCCCTCACAGGCACCGAGATAATGGAGGGAGAGTGGGCACCCAAAGAACCTCCCTTGTGGAGGAGTCACTCACCATCCCATCGTCCAAAGTAACTCGAAGAAGCCCAGGAAGTGTGGCCCTAATATGCCGATACTTGGTCACCGGAACAAGGCTAATACTCAATCCGTGCTAGGTGTCCCAGCCTTATGGATTTCTATTGTAATGTTGATATTTCACAGGTGAAAAGGTGAATTCCATAAGATTTGGTTCCAAATTTTCTTTCGCAAAGTACATCATGAATAGTTTATATGAAAACTGAAGATGGTGGAGTGAGAAAGTTAGGGAAGGGAGTGTTTGATGTAGCGGATGGACGACTTCCAGGAAGTGATTACCATTTCGTCATCAGTAATCAACCTCTCAGTCCTGAGGTCAAAATCATGCCGAAGAGGTGGAGTCATAGAGGTGGCAAAGAAGACATCTCAGGAGGATAACGGAAAGGAGGGACAGTAGAAATTAAAATTGATCAACATTCTCCTTTGAGTGGTGAATAGTCTCAAGTCATAAAAAGTTACTGAGAGGTCAGGAATAGACACATGCGGGTTTAGACTGAAGAATTTTGATGGGTTCTTCCAAAATATTTGACTTGTGTGTGCTTAAGTAGTGACTGCCGAGTGGAAATACTTAGAGGAGTCTGTAGCGCCCGAGTTTGAGTTTTCTCTTGACTAAATCTAAATCCCTCTCAACCTCAACCTTGCTTCCAGGCTTCGACGACATCTTCGGGGATGGTGCGAGCACCTTCCCAAGGGCTGCACCTACGTATTCTAAAGTTTATCATTAATCCAGAGTCTATTTTGCCATGTGTTTATAGTCAACGAAATAAGACCATATTAGTTGTATACACTCACAAGAAAATGTGACTCGCTGTACCCCAGCTGGTCACTTCGTCCCTACAGACTAATTATAGTCCGATAACGCTCTCCGAATCTGCTGACAATTGTTTTCCATCGTGCCCACAACACAGACATCACGTGCACGGTTACGCCTAGACAAGAATCGGTAATATCATTCTTTGTGATGATAGTATCACCACGATATCTATTGTCACCACAGACACACACACACGCACACACACATGTCCCACCCCAATTCCCGTTACGACGTCCTGGAAGGAAAGCTAATGAGACATGTATTAAGAAATAAACACCCCAAATGGAGATTGGTAACGAGCGAAGTGCCGCAAGGATCGGTGTTTGGCACCACGCATCATTGTGTACAAAAACAACCTCCGGACGGAAAAGTTATTTATCTAGATATGTTCGTTACTGGAATTATGATAGTGAGGAATGTAGATTTTTTTTCTGCGTGACTCTACAAAAAAAAATCTGAAAAGATACACTAACAGAGAAAGGAAAAGAAATATGGAACTCAATGTTGGTATGTGCAGAGGGATCAAAACGGGGCACAATGTGATAAGAGACGCCAGCACATCCAGGGAGGAGACCCAGAAGAAGACATACAATGAAATGGACCTGGAAATAGTAATAAAATGTTGGGCTGTATGTCCACGTTACCAACATATTAAGCAGATCACGTATGTGGGGACCCAATGTGAGAGTCTCTTGTCTATCTGGATGAATTCTTTATTTTCTAATCATAGCCTCAAACCCATTTCACACATTTAGTAAGGGACCCCGTACATTCTGATGAACAGAATTATCTAGCTTTGGACAAAATCATACCATCGTGAGTAGAGTACTCCACTGACGAGGGATGCAGTTGGCAGCCGAAATATATAGTTTTCGTATTTCCAGTCTCACACACCGACAATGTATATATATATATATATATATATATATATATATATATATATATATATATATATAATATATATATATAATATATATAATATATATATGTATATATATATATATATATATATATATATATATATATTCACACACACAAACACACACACACACATCACGAGTCTAACACGTGATCCAAGACCATGGTGAAGACCATGGTGTACACACACATACACACACGCACACATACGCACACACACACACACACACACACACACGCAAACACACACACACACACACACAAAAAAAAAAAAATATATATATATATATATATATATATATACATACATATACATTTGAGGAGAGACTAAAAACTTGGGACTTCCCACATTGGAAGAGCGAACAAAGGCAACAAGTTATGCATATTTAGAACAGAAGAAATGGACAGAAAATATCTGCTGGTGTGGGATGAAAGAGCAACAAAAAGTCGTATTACAGAATAAATACATAAACAAATAAATATATAAAGTAAATAAGTACATAAATGAATATTGTTTGAAAATGACAGGAAGTACGTATTTCGACATAGATGCGTCAAATTGTGGAATAAGCTAGGATTGTTTATATTATCCAGGCCGGTCAACTATGTTTGTGAATCAAAGGCAAATTTTGACAAATGGATATACAGATACGGAGTTCTACAGTTCCAGCTCCGTATAACACATTTAAATGCAATTGGGGAAATTAATACATTAGACAAACACGTACATGCATATATATGTATGTGTATTATGTACGTACGTATGAATGTATGTGTATGTGTATGTATATGTGTATGCATGTATGTATGTACGTGCGTATGTATGTATGTATGTATATCTTGGTACAGCCCTTTTGTGTGTGCGTGCGCGTTTGCGTGTATCGGGTGACGTATAGTACAATACATAAATTTAATATAATTACTGAACAGTACATGATTAGAAAAATAGATACAACATTCCTGTAGGTACCGAATAAATGAGTGTATGGGGTGAGTATAAGGAGCCCTAAACAAAGGGGCACAGATAAATATAAGTGTTTGGCAAATAGAGAACTGCTAACGTGAACATCACTATTTTTGATAATTCGTCATTCGTTTGGAGAGTCGTTTTACTGAAGACGAGTGTCTTGTGGTCTGTACCTCAATGCGCTGTGCTTGTATGCCATGTGAGAAATTAATGACAACTTTTTTATGTGTCATGGCGAGTTTTTGTGGTGTCCATTTGGCAACACAGCCTTCTCGTCAGTTTAGCCCGAGCGCCGTATTGGTGCGGACGGGCCCTAGGATATAAGAGGTCCCTGCTGCATTTATTCGGAATTGTTGGTCTTTATTGATGTCTTTAATACATATTACCAGATGTGCTGATACATATTTTTGCAAAGTTTCCAACAATATTGTCGTGAATAACATTGAAAGCACAATTAAACTCAAGAATGAAACTTAATTTGATGGTGTGTTGACAACAAGTGCAGGCGCCGAGTCAAGTGGGGAAGGGCTGATCGTGGTAGTTACAGTAGCAGCTGTAGCATTTAGCCCCTCGATAACTGGCACGCATAACGACAGCAAGTATTGACTGTAGTTATAAGGTTTGAAGGGTTTCATAGCCCTGAGTAATGCAGTGGTAAAGTGGGAACGAACCCATGTCGGCATTTGTGTGGTCACTGACAACATTGTGTGTTGTTTGTCTGGCTGGATGTGCCTGAGCTTTTGGCATCTCTCGGGGCGGCAACACTACAGATAGGGAGGGGTTGGGGAGCGTTAAACCCATGCTCTCAAATCGACAAGTTGAATGATATGGTGCATTACAAGTGAAATTTTGGACTGCACGAGATTCAGGTCTGATTGCCAGAAACCGCCCATCTCAATTCTTTCCACATGTGCATCAGATGTGATAGGTATCTGTAGTGATATATAATTTAATATAATGTCTTGCCTTTCAGTATCACTGAATGGGAATGATGATTTTATGGTTTAGTTGCCAAAGGCACGTTACTATGAAGGCATCACATCGATGGTGAAGCCCGTAGTGCCGTGGGCCAACGCATCTCCCATTTACTTGATTAATTTGTAGTGTAGTGGTTTACTCTTTAGCCAACATGCGTGAATTTAAAGTGGTGGTGCTTGGTTCTGGTGGGGTGGGGAAGTCGGCCCTGACGGTGCAGTTTGTGTCTGGGTGCTTTATGGAGAAGTACGACCCAACCATTGAAGATTTCTATCGGAAGGAGATTGAAGTTGACCAATCTCCATGTGTGCTCGAGATTTTAGACACAGCTGGTACTGAGCAGTTTGCCAGCATGCGTGACCTGTACATACGTAATGGTCAAGGCTTTGTAGTGGTGTATTCGCTGACAAATCATCAAACGTTTCAAGACATTAAAAGCATGAAGGAACAGATCACCCGTGTGAAGGGTACGGATCGTGTGCCCATCCTCCTTGTGGGCAATAAGGTTGACCTCGAGCACCAGCGAGAGGTGAATACATCCGACGGGATGGCCCTTGCACACATGTGGGGATGCCCCTTCATTGAAGCATCAGCCAAGAATCGATGCAATGTCAATGAAGTGTTTGCGGAGATTGTCAGAGAAATGAATGTTAATCCTGAGAAGAAGGATAACAATTACTGCTGCTGTGTGCTGCTTTAACTAACAGGTAAGTTACAGCAAGGTTTTATTGATGTAACTTTTAGCCTTGTTTTAGTAAACCTAATCTAAACACTTCAGAAATACTTTGGCAGCTGTGTTTGGTGTTTACTTGATGGTCACATTAATCAAGAAATATACCATTTATAAATGTGGGTATTACTTAAATTTCACTCATGCAATTATTTAAATTTTTTCTCCATTTTTGCTCTTGAGCTATACTTTCAATGGAAAATTGCTGAGAAAAAGATAATGACCCCAGTATTTATGGCAAAATATGAAGGGCAGAGTGAAGGTATCCAAAGGTTCACCAGAACAAAGTGCAAGTAGGTCATACTCACTAGAACATCAGAATTATATATTTTAAGATTCAAATAGTCTTAAGAAACGTATATTGTCCATAAACATAATTTTGCTAATATGTGGCTGTGCAGTACTTCATTTATATTCCTCTGCATGTGGGAAAGTAAAATCTTGCCCAAATTTGTACATACTTTCTGAAATATGTACTAACGTGGGTAGAATTCAAGAAACATGGAAGTATAGATATTTAACATGAAACTTACATTGACCATGAGCTCCTCACCTAACCATTCCAATAGAATTAATAGACCTTTCAAATGAAAAAAAGAAGAAAGTGAAAAATGCATTTCCATGTTACTGGAACAGAACCACAACCCTAATGTGGGCATCAAGGGGAGGAAGGTAAAAAGGAGCAGTTGCTCCTGACCCCATCCTGGAATTTTTATTTATTTTTCTTTATTACAAGATAAAGATAGAAATTGGTTGTTATAATCGTGAGGTTATGGATGATTGACTAAGATGTAGGGGAAGGGATTTAAGACTTTTCAAGGGTTTTCTATTTGAAAAGGTTGAAACCTTCCCACAGCCCCAAGAGTGGCTTGCATCTTCTCCTTCAGCGAATACCATGAGTAAGTGGCACTGTGGAGTCTTGTTTAGTAGGAAAGTGTTACACAAAATGCCAGCTTGTTCTTGTCAATTGTTTACATTAATGAATGAAACAGCTGAGCTTCTAGAGTTTGTGAATACACATGAAGGTTCTAAGAATTATATATTTCACTGTCTGCAGTAACAAATTTCAAGAAATTCAGGACATGAGAAGTTTGTAAATGTGTACAGTATTCTAATTAAAGAAATTAGGCTGTGCAAGAAGACTGGAAAGGCAACGGACATACAACTTATATGAGTAAAGCCGCAGAACACTCCGTCATAAACAGAATGGCAGAAGTCACTCTTATGTCTCATATATTTGGATAGAAACCCCCCTCCACAGTCCCATCTCACTCACAAGGGGGTTCTACGTAAATATATGTTTTAATATTGGTTACTTTTGTAGTGATATTTGGCATGGGGGGTGGGGATGGTGCTTGTACCATTCGCCCACACCACTACATATATACACATGGTTGGGGATCCAATTTCCTTTCAGCATGGTTTGGTATAAATCTTATACTGAATGTTATTCTGCTGGCCTTGTTCTCAGCTCTGTGTAATATAGTTATTCTTGTTGAAGAGGATTGTAGAAACAGACCAGTTTTAATACAACACAGATAAAATTCCAATATTCTTCCCAGAAAGATCTGTGAGAGGTCTCGAGAACCATTGTTACTGTTAGAGCTTTGGGTTGTGATTGATATAGTCTGATTTGCATATATTTCTGCTTTGTTTAGTTACTTTGGATCATATGAAGATAACTGCCCAACCCCAAGGGTTGGTAGGGGGTGGGGGCTTCTTTATATATATGAGATTCAGGGAAGAGATTTCTTCGTTGATCACTATACCCTAACAACCTAACTAAGCATCACTGAAGTTAATGGTTTAGTACAAGAGGTGGGGTTTTTCTGGTAAATACTTGTGAGTTGGAAATTATAGAGTTGGCTGCTTTTAAGGAAAAGGTTAATCAATTTATCTTTGGTTATGTATGCAATCTGTTTCTGTGATGGAATCTGGTAAGTCGCACAGTGTCAGCTTTATACTTTGGTCTTACATTTGGGCAGTACCTCCAAGTGTACAAGTAACTACCATGTGTGCTTGGCATTTATGTTCTTGTGCAGTGGTTCCTCATGATGGTATATGTTGGGTAACTGCAAACATGTACTTATGAAGATGCAATAGACTTGTGTTGTCAATATGCACAATATAATTCATGCTGTGTTCTCTTGAGGTACAATGGCTGTATCTCTTTGGAATGTTGTACTTGTTGACAGACTTGTGTCAACATGCACAATATGCTTCATGCTGTGTTCTCATGAGGTACAATGGCTGTAGCTCCTTGGAATGTTGTACTTGTTGATATTGTGCTGTATATATGTGCAGTCCCCCCATTTCATACCACCAAGATCCACCACTTCTTGTGTCTGGTAATGGTTGCAGAGTGTACAAGTCATCTTTCAATATTTGTCTCCTTGGCAGCAGTTTGTCATCCTGCATGTTCTGCTCACTGTGTAGGCTAAAGTGGTCGTCCAACTTTTTTGTAAACATCACTTGGCCATCCATGGTCACAGCTAGTGGTGGGAGTAGTGGAAAGAACCAGTTGTGATGGAAGCTAGTGGGTGACAGACAGATTCAGAGCAAGGGTGTTAGGTTGGCAAGAAAAGTTTGAAGAGTGTGGCCAATGATTTAGCTTCTAGGCAAGTTTGTGAACTTTAGTGAAATAAGTGGGTTCCCTTAAGGCATGGGTTGAGGTATTAAAGACAAGAAAAATGTTCAGCCATTGTTCAGTGGTATTGATAACCTTGTAACCCTGACAGTGATGTAATTTTGGTGGCTTTGATATGCCTTGCACATTGAAAGAAGGGGCATGGGAGAAAGGTTAAGGTGATGGCACCCAATAACCTCGTATTCACGCCTTAGATTTTGCGTACTAGTACTTGTGCCATGCACCTTAGTTATAGCTTCTGAATTTGTTTTACATTGGTGATCAGTCAGTTGTTTTATTGCCCCAGTTCTTTTGTCGGAAATCTGATCCCAAGAAAAGCTTTGGCCTCCAGTTAAACCTATAGGTCACTCAAAGAAGAGATTTTGTAGAGCAATCTGGTGTATTTACTTAGTTTTATATATTATCAAGTAAATTAGTTACACTTGTGGAGTTATCTTAGCCACCAGTTATCATACTTGGTATTAAAGTTTTAAACAAGTTATGGAAAATATCATTATCTAGACCAGGGTCACCAGATTTCTTTTAATAGTAGGCCATATAACTGAAAGAATGATGAGCGCAGGCCACATCACCATTTTATTCAATACAATTACTTGTACACTGTGATGTTGGGCCAGATGAACTAACCTCATGGGCTGTAGTTTGGTGACCCCTAATCTAGAATATTCTAGGAGTAGAGGACTGTAAAATTATGTATTCTGTGTGGTGTTAAATTGTTTTGTTATGGCATTGTAGCAAATTAAAATGGAAAAACCTATAGATTAGGCTGTAGCAGTTTTTTTGTCGGTCTGTTTTTGCGAGTGTATTTATTCTCAGTTGGGTGAGCAAGGATATAGAACAAAACCATGCCTCTATTTGTACTCCTGTCTCAAAATTGTTTAAACCTTCCATTAGGGTAGGATATCAGCAGGTTTGTTTTAATGTAAACAAACAGAGCAGAAGGATCAATATAAAAGCTATATCAAAGCATTGTATTTCAAAGTAAGAACATTGGGTAAAATTTAATGTGTACTTTATTTTTATTGATCATTTGCACAAGCAATATCAAGAAAACTCAACCCAAAATGAAAAGTGGCACTTTTAGTAATGGACTGTTACCATTTGCTATTTTGCTTATGTCTGTGTATTAAAGATGCAGGTGTAGCACTCTTTCACCTTTTTCTTGTATGTGGTTCCTGTCTTTGTTGCTATAGTACAAATCCACTGTCTTCCATCTCCACAAGGCTTTATAATGCAAGTTTCTCTTCAGTGTGGATGAATAGTATTCCATCATTAGCAAAAGTGGAAGTTTGGTTTATTTTGAAAGTTAGTACTCTCTGACAGTATGCAGTTTGTGATGATAAAGATTATGGTTTAGGCAAGAATAAAGTAGCAGTCATTGCATCCTGTATTCCACACATGACAATAAAAAAAAATTAATTTCTTTAGTGTAGATTTTTTTCGTATGGTACACAAGACAGTGTTGCCTTCTATATGATAGCCTTAATTTAAGTTGTGGCAGTTTAAACATTGACAATATATCATCTTTCTAGCTTTTATTTATAAAGAATACATAGCTATGGGAAAGGAGCTACACTCTTGGGTTCCTATTTCTTGTTCTTTTGTCATACTTATCTTTAAATTTATGATCCTAGCGTAGGTCCAGGAGTTGACTAATCAGAACAGGAAACGGTATTTCTTAACATTTTTTAAACATCTGGTGTTTTTAATTTTTTTCCCACAACTTTTCCCCAGTTCCAAACCAACAAATTTTCTTTGCTCCTTATTTCCATTCCCTTCCATGACCTAAATAATGTGCAATGCTGGGAACCATTTTGGACACTGCTTTTGTATTGTCTATCTTTCACTTTGTTTGTAGACCATTAGTTCACAATTTAATTATTCATAACTGATACTCAAGTGACTGAATTAATCAGATAAATGCAGTATTTTAGCAATAATTAATAAAGATGAGAGTATTTTTGATGTTCTTGCAAAATTTGTTTGAATCAATCATTGATCAATTTCAGTTTAAATTTGCCATCAATTGAATTGTTTTCACAAGGTGAAGTATATGAATTGTGCCCCTATACACAATAGTGCTGCCCTCCCACTTTTGACCTGCCATTTTAACCACATCCTGGTCATTGGTCTACATACAGTCAGTTGTGTTAGTTGGCTGAGTCAAGTGACATAAGCTCAATTGATTAAGAACTAGTAAACTTGGGTTGATGTTGACAATGACTTACATGTATGTCTCCCTTTAAATCAGTCTGTCTATAGCCTTGATTCCTTTGGCCCCTAAGGTATCCAGCTATGAGCACTGGATCTTTGCTGTGTTTTGTGGAATGCTCAAATTATGCAATAAAGTGAGAAGTAATGTAGCTTATTCTTAAAAGCAGTGCACCATATTTGTAAGCTGGCTTCTATATGCAAAATGTTTATAATTAACTTGTAACAATAGAGCCCATGTAGTCAAGATCAATTGAACCAACTGCTATTATTCGAAAAAGAAGTCCATCCTCATCCCCAAATCTATACGAGTTTTCATTTAACACTAACACCTAATAGACTAGTGTGAAGGATTTGTGTCAGCCACCAGGTTAGGGGCTTTTAGAGTGCCACTGTGGACCAGAGCCACACATCATACATCAAAATATTAGTTTAAAAACCTCTACTCATAAAGAAATGGTACCTGAGATATACTTGATCTGTGTAAATGGCATGATTGAAGGATAAGGAAGATGTGTATACATTGTGACGAATGTGGATAGGAGGTAAAGGGAACACGGGCTGAGGGAAATACTTTTAATCCTGACTAGTTTCGCCTGAGTGGCTTCTTCAGAGGAATATAGTTTGAAGTCAAGTTGGTCAATATATATATGGCATAAAAAGGAATGTGGCAGTGTCAGGTTGGTCCCCCACTCGACCTCATCTGTCGGTGTGACGAGCTATCGCAGCGGGTGGACCAATTATCTGCCTGTTGGTATTCACATGGCTGAAATAAAAGTATTTCCCTCAGCCCATGTTCCCTTTACCTCCTATCCACACCTGATAAGGAAGATGGCAAGTTTTTACAAAGAGTTTTAGAAATTCTACATGCTTAGAGCCAAGGCTGGAAAATGAGCTTCAATACCCCCCCTCCCAAAATATATATATATATATATATATATATATATTGGCAATTGACAAAAACTCGAAAGGACAATCATCAGTGGTAAGCGAGATGATTACAAAAGCAACAGAGAAAGATCTGGTAGTATTGGTTATAGATAACTTGCCCCTTGACAAGCATATCAGAAAGATTGTTGATTACAGACGCTCCTCAACTTACGTTTTAGTTAGGTTCCGAATGGCCGAACGTAACGTGAAAATGAACGTAAGTTGTTACTGTACTATACATCCATAAATTCTATTACCGTATCTTATAAAACACCCCTAAATCATTAATTATAAACATAACATTGTAAAATAATAACATTAATTTCAAATAAATTAAATTCAAGCAACATAAATTGAGATGGTGGAGGAGGAGGAGGCAAGGCACGTTCAGTCTGTCGTTTGTGCCATGTAAACAATGGACGCAGCGTCATGCGTAAGTATCGTTTGAACTACGGAGAGCGCGCTAAACTAAAAAATTCACTCCAATTTTTTTTTTTTTAGTCAGTTCAAACGTAAAATCGAAAAAACGTAAAACGAATGAACGTAAGTAGAGGAGCGTCTGTATTGACAAATGTTACAGTTACATTCTACAACATTGGTGAAGAGGTGATAAGAAAAAGTACAGACGCTCCTCAACTTACGTTTTAGTTACGTTCCGAACGGCCGAATGTAAGTTGAAAATGAACGTAAGTTGTTACTGTACCATACATCCGTAAATTCTATTACCGTATCTTATAAAACACCCCTAAATCATTAATTACTGTATACACATAACATTGTAAAATGATAACATTAATTTCAAATAAATTAAATTCAAGCAACATAAATTGAGATGATGGAGGAGGAGGAGGAGGCAAGGCACGTTCAGTCTGTCGTTTGTGCCATGTAAACAATGGACACAGCGTCATGCGTAAGTATCATTTGAACTATGGAGAGCACGCTAAACTAAAAAAATCACTCAATTTTTTTTTTTTTTATAGTCAGTTCAAACGTAAAATCAAAAAAACGTAAAACGAATGAACGTAAGTAGAGGAGCGTCTGTATTGGAATATCTAAAACACCCTTGATTGGGATACACAGTGGTGATATGGTCTCCACACAAAATCAAGGTTATAAACAAGCTGAAGAGAATACAAAGATAAACTGTACGAGGAGAAACATGTTGGGCCTGCCTTTATTGAAAGAAAGAAAGAAGCGAGGCATGGCATGATCATGGTGTGCAGACAAAACTGACAAGAGGAGAATCTTTGTTTTGAGCCAAGAGAGCATCATATGAGGTCATGTGAGGAAATTGATAAAGATTATGTCTGAAGCATATCAATAGATATAGTTTTCTGTACAGATGCCTGAACTCGTTGATTAGCATAGATGATATAGGCCAATATAGAATCATAAGCAAAGTTAAAACAAGGTACAATAGAGGGAGAAAGACAAACCAGCAATAGCTTCTTGGCTGGATTGGGTCACCATGTATCATATTATTTTCATGATGCACCTAGTTTACTCAAGCCTTCAGCATTAAATCTGGATATATGTAATGATAACTAAAAATTCCACCAGTATGTGCTAAGCACTGTACACCAGGCATTTAGAGTAGCATATATCAAAACCATTGTAAAAGGTGATGGAACTTTTATGGTTTCACTATTTATTACACATATTTAACCTATTCTGGAATAAAATTGTTGAACTTTATGTTGGGGATCTCATGCAATTGGAGTTTGTTCAGAGGAATTGGACTAAAGAAATACATAGGTTGAAGGGTGTGGATTATTTCCAGAGATCATGTGTAGTCATGTGTACAGTGTCTACTCTGTGGTGACTGCATTGGGAGCATAGGGAGTTTTGTTTCCATGCACTCTGTGCTGGCATTGTTTTAGTGCAGGAGGATGACCCTAGCGAAGATGGGCAAGTATTCCTTTTGTACGTCTTTGATGTGTTTACATCTCTGGGGTATTTGATTGAATACTGTATTTCTTGGTCTTGAGTGCTTGCTTTGTGATTTGATTTTACTTTAGTGTACAGGAAAGAAGCTATGCTTGTTGGGTCCTATTTCTTTTCTCCTTGTGTGATACCTTATCTATAAATGTGTTTGTTTTTAGCTTGGGTTATACCGTAGGATGGGGTAAATGGACCATATAAAAGTTTTTCAAGTATTAAAAGTTATGTTACAACTGGTAAATAAAATTCTGGTAAAACGGATGTAGGTATTTATTCAGGGCAAAAGTGAAATATTTTAAAACCAATTTCAATTAAAAAAGTGAATAACTTTTATATGGCCCATTTGCCCCCAGTGATGGCCCAATTACCCAATCCTACTGTATCATGTTTAAGGTTATTCTGGGAGGCATGTCTCTTAAAATCCTTCACATGTGGTCTTCATGTAAGTTCATGTGATTTGGTTTCCCACTATGCACAACTAACCAAAATATGTGGATTTATGAAACAAGCTGAAATTTTAAGTGTACTATATTGTAATTTGTCATAAATAACCAGTGCTTCTATCCTTGAGGACAGTGACTTTCCAAAAAGGTGATACCATGTAAATGGTAAAAGAAATTTAAGGAGAATAGCAGAAAGGAGGGATAATGTAATTTAGTGGTCATCGTTCAACTTTGAGTGGAGATTAATCTCCATTCACAAAAATATACAGTGTCACTAGAAGCCCTAATATATTGACAGCATAAAAGTCTAGCAGTCTGTATCTTGCACAGTGTATAGCAGTATGAAATGATAGTTAATAATGAAATTGGTCAGTTTACCACTTAATCACTCACCACATGCAAATCATTCATGATGTAAATGTGGCAATATAGGTAGCTTCTCCTGATCATGATTGTTTCATGATAACCATGACGTGTAATATGCTAAATTGTGCAAGTTTTATCTGCTTCTGGGATGAAAGGGAAGAAGGTTAATAAGGGGTAGTATAGATTTGTGATTTTGTTTCCTAATGCTCTGTGGCTGGCTCAGAAAGAACTGGCTAAGAAAGAACTACCTGCACTTGAAAAGTTGAATCATCATCAATGAAAAGTATATTATAGGGCAGAGACATTGCTTCACACACACACTTACACCATTACCCATAGTAAGCTCTCATGTAGTCACCTTCCCCACTCCAAACAGTTGTCTTCAGGATTGGTGGACCACCTCCAGCCATGAGTTTTGTGGACATTCCCTCCCTCTCTCGCTCTCTCTCCGCTGAGGGTTGACTCTTTTGGAAATGACCCTGTGAATGGGATCAGCATTAATGGAGCATGTTACATGCCAATACAGCCCCTTTTTCTGTGTCGTGGGAGTTTTCAACACCCTTCCCACATTAAGGAAGAGTAGGCTTATATCTTGGATGAATTAAGGAGGCACTGTTTGTGTGTGCATAGCTGGTTGACCTTGTACCCAGTTAAGGGAGGAGGTTTCATGCCTCGGCTAACCTGAATTGTCCTTTGAGGAGGACAAGGACTGGTAAGGAGTGTCGGAGCTTCCAATCCTCTGATCTATTATGGAGTTGTCACTACCTGTCATCCTTTATTTATTTATTTTTCCTTGATATAAATGTCAGTATGGGCTGCTCTCAAAAATATATGGTGAATATAGTAAATGAAAAAGATAGATATAATAAAATTAAAAGAATATATACTCAGTTCACTACACCTTACAACTGAATGTATATGATACATCTATTATTATTATCACACTTTCCATTCCACCGATTGCCTCAGAAACCCTGATGTGGGATTAGACGTATTTCATCCCTAGCTTGGTTTGGTCCCTTGTTGACCAACGCAGAAGGTATAGTGGTACTTCAAAACTCAAACCTACCCAAAACCCAATGTGGAATCTGAATTATTTTTTCAATTATATTTTTTTTTGCTAGAAGTCCAAATTTTCTTGGAATTTGAACACAACAAAGATAGCCATGTTATATGGTACTGCATCTTTCAGATATGTGGTTTTCTTCAATGTATTGTGCCCTTCAAATAGGTTAGGATCAGAAGTTATAAAAAGAAAAATTAGTTTGTTGGCATCTTTCACCTTTTTTCATAGGGGAGGGGGAGGCATGAGTTTCTTAAGAGTTTGAGATCTAAGTAGTACAGAGAGCATAAGATAAATCCAAATCATTAATGCATGTGTGAAGATAGAAAACGGAATCAAATTAGCCTTGTTCGATATTGAATTTAATATTTCAGTAGTACCAAGATGAACAAGAAAGGCTTTGTACATTGATGTTTGAAAATACACAAGATTGGCATTGGGCATGGTGCATACTCAAGACATATTTATGCTATGGAATATAGGTGATGTAGTCATTGAAATTGGATAGGAATTCAGCATTTCCACACTTTCTTTTTTATTTTATGATGTATTCTTTTCTTCATTTTTCATTTCAATAGGATAAAAACTTAAAAAGAAATTGAGTTTTTACTGGAGTAAGTGATGCTAACTACCTAATTTATTTTATATGGCTTCCAGATCAATACTACTGCTAGGAATTATGGGAAATCTGTTAACTAGGAAGTGTTGGAACTTAATTTGTTCAAAGTTTGTGTACATATTGTATATATGAATTACTAATACAACCTTTTGGAGAACAGTCTCTATGGCTGGGCGGGTTAGGTTATCGTTACTTGTGACAGAGGTCAAGGTGATGGCAGTTCAAACTCTGCCACCAGTGAGTTGAGCCAAGGGCATTATTCATTAAATTCCAAGCAACAAAGTCCTCTGTGAGGGGCACCATTCTAACCTGATAGGGTGAGGGGCTGGGGGTTGTGATGTGAAACTGAATCCATCAAGTAAGTGTATAATTGTAAGGCACACATACTTTGTACAGTACATTCCTAGGGATTTGTCAGATCATATACAAAATTGCCATGCCTCGTTATCCTTTTCTTAGATCTTGTCCTTTTTATACCCATCAAAGCCCGTGTACTTTTTTCTTAGTATTTTTCTGGAGCCTCTCAGATGTTGAGAGATTTTACTTTCTCTGCTTCAACTTCATCATTATGGATCTAGTCCATCACATACAGAACATTTTCTGTTCATAAGTGTATTTTTGCATGCTCATTAGTTCATTTTGTATATTTGACAACATAGCAATATAATTGATTCCTGCAGTATCCTATCAGTTTGTTCACCAACTGGAAACCCATAACCAAAGTAGTTGGCAACAGTTCTTTGCCCTTCCATAGATCCATCTTAGAAGAAGGTTTGAACTGTTCTAAGTTGTTGTATAAGTGTGAGAACTTTTGTGTCACCAGCTTATTGGAATAAGAGGGGTACAATTGCAGGGTATCAGCTCTGCTTTTGTGAAGAGGTGAAATAGACACAGATGAAGTTGTAGAGAGAGCTGGTGGGCCCAGCCTGAAGATAGTGTGCCAGCCCTTTGGGGTTCCACCTCAAGAAAGAAGTAGAATAGTTGATGGGTGGATGGCAAGGAGATTATTCTCTTTTATGTCCCATCGCGCTAGATCATCAGTTACAGCTAACTGCCATTGTTGTTGTTCCCTAGACTGTGGTCGAGCAGTTCTTTCTCCCTGAGGAATGCCTCAGCTGGAACGTGGTATTCCTTCAAATCCTATATAGAGCGTATATTGTGTTGTTGGCATATATGTTGTGTACAACGTAGTCTTCCATAATGTGTTGTATAGTATGGGGTGAAGTGTTACATCCTGGACAGTTATCTGCAATGCAGTCATCCAGTCTCTTTTGGCAGCCTAGAAGGGCTGGAAGGTGGCCGCACTGCAGTCTGGATAAGTGGACTCTGTCCTTTCAGAGGAGAGAGAATTCAGAGGGATGGATGTCGAGGTCTGGCATGCAGTAGTGTATTGTCTTTCAGTTTGTTGATAATTATAGATATGCTTTTGGAGACTGGTGTCTGGTGGTTTGTGGAGGAAGAGAAGAGAATATTTGGGTGTTGTTTCGATGTTTCTTGGCATGTGTTGGTGTTCTGCTATGTAGTGTAGTGGAGGCTGCTGCAAGTGCTTCTGTGCATCTCACATCAAGGTGATCCTTGACTTTGAGGACATTCTTTTCATGGTGTAAATGGTCTGTAGGTGTTGTATTTGTGCAACCTGTAATTATCTTTAGGGCTTTGTTTTGTATGATCCTTAGGGTGTTGTGGTGTGTCTTAATGAGATTAGGGGCCCATGCATATGCTTTGTTTATATACTGTACTGATTGTGTTTTTGTTTTGTCCAAAAGTTGTTCCTGCAATTGACTTAAGCAATTAAGTCTAGGTGTGCATTTAGTCCATACGTTTGTGACGTGTGTTTGAGTGACATGGATGTATCATATGTTACACCAAGAATCTTGGGTGTATGTGTGTGGTATGAGAATGTTGTTGATATAGAGGTGTGGTATGTATTTGTGTTCCCCTGTCCAGTTGGTGAGAAGTGTGGATGTAGATTTGGTTGGGGCTATTTTGAATCTATTTGCAGTGAACCAGGTGTTGTGTGTTGAGGTATGGTTGTAATATTTCTGCAGCTTTGTCTGCATTACGATATGTGCATGTTATTGTTATGTTGCCTGTGTAAGAAGAGATTAGTATTTCTGATGTGTCAGGTGTGGGTATAGCATGCATTTATAGATTAAAGAGTGTGGGGGATAGAACTGAGCTATATGGTACTCTGTTCTTAAAGTTTCTGGTGTGCAATGATTGGTCATTGTATGACATGGCATTTCTACCTGCTAAATGATTGGCCAGCCATCTTTTGGTATTATTGTGCATCTTTGTGTCATATAATTTGTTTGTGAGATTGTGACGGTGGATGGCATCTAAAGCTTTATTAATGTCTAGTGTTGTTAGAAATATTCTGTGTGGGGGTTTATTAGAAGTGTTTATGGGGTGTAGTGGTCTAAAACCATGTTGTGAATCAGCAAGGGGGTTATGTGGTGTGACGAGTTGTAGTGTGAGGCACTATAATTTTGTGGTGGTGCAGAGAAGTGTGATTGGGTTGTGTGATGCTGGAACATTTGGGTTTGGGGATGGTGAGGAATTTCCCATGCTTCCAGATGTTGGATATAGTATTGTGTAAATAGCTGTAGTTTACAATGCCATGTGATCCAATGTGTTTTAGGTGGATTTTACTTGTATTGTCAGGTCTACAGGTGGATGAGTGTTTGAGGTTATGGATTATATGTTTCGTCTGGCTCTCTGAAAGGTGTGTAGTCTGGGTTTGTGGGGAAGTCTTTCTTACACCGAATGATGCGTCGGTCGTCGGGGTGAGGGGTGATGGCTTGTCTTTGCAAAATGATTTACGGTATGAGTGTGTTTGCTCGTCTGTTTGAGGGTAAGTTGACTGTTGTGGTTATTACTGTGTGAGAGTTGTTACCGTTAGATACTGTAATGCTGTTGAGTGTCTTGAACAATTTTCTGGGGTTTGTTTCATGATTGGGTTGACTAATGTGTGCCCATTTTGTTCATTGTTCTTTGACTTTGATTATTTTTATGAATATTTTATTATATTATCATTTGTTATCATTATTATTATAATTATTATTAATGATATTAGTAGCATTATAAGTATTATTAATATGGGAGCTTGCATGAAATGTTCCAGTGAAACTGACCTCAGAGAATCATCTCCACTACTCGTCTTCAATAATAGTAATTAATTGTTGCCTCGTATTTAAATGACTGTAAACACTCAACCTCACAGTATACCAGATATGCAACTACGACACCAAAGACACAAAACACGTTGAAATACCCGCGTCTCAGAAAGCATCACAGAATCTCTTCACTGTGTGTCTCTTGGTCTGACCCGATGGTTGTGGCAGGTTACCATTAGACCGCAGGCCTTCAAAGGAACCGAAGGAATGGATTGATTGATGGGTTGATCAAAATGTGATTAGTGGCGACCGTCCATGCAGCACTATGGTCATCGCCTCTTCTTTTTTCCACCCCCATCCCGGGTTAACTTTTTTATTTGTTGATCGCGTCACTCGTCCACTTTAACATTTCGGCTTTAATACATGAAGGTTTGTTTTCTGATTCCTACGCCATGAGCGCACACAGTCGAAGAGTACACGCGCACGAGTATAAACACACGCGAGCGTACACACACCATATTTGCTAACCTTTGTATATCCATATAATTTCGCTTCACTTTTTTATAGGGGGGTGGGGGTCGACGACCAGGTAGAAATAGTTTCGGTGCTGATGATTTGTGAAGCTCCATCTTATCCTCTTCCTTCACTGTCTCCTCCCACTTCCGTTCTCCCTTCGTCTCCTTCCTCCTTCCTCTCTCTCCTTCCCTTCTTCCTTCTCTCCCTACTCCTCCTTTTCCTCCTCTTCCTCATCTTCCTCCTCTCTCCTCTCCCCTCCCTTCTCATCTTCTTCCTCCTCCTCAAAATCTACTGACTTGTACCTCCGTCACTCTTGACTTCTATCTCCCCATACTCATGCATCTCCTACTCCACCTCCTACTCCTCCTTTTACATTCTTGTATTGCGTGTCACGTGTCAAGAGTTGCACTGGAAAGAAAGGGCCTGATGGGTGGGGGGGGCAAGTTAATTAGTTTGCCCTCTGTATAGTGTAATTGTTCGCGCGGGGCATCACTGGCGTAAAGGTTGACAGATGGTTTGAACCGTGGGACGCACTAGGCGGCAGTGATGGTGAAAATATGGTTGTGTGTGTGTGTGTGTGTGTGTGTGTGTGTGTGTTTTCACCAAATGTGCCTCTTGAACCAAATTGAGTAGTGTGTCGCTCTCAAGGACCAAATCTCCAAAATTGTCATGGCGGGAGCTTAGATGGATGGAGAAAGTGACCTTTTCCTTCCCTCCGCTCGGGGCCAAGTGTCTCAAGAGATAAAGAGAGAGGGGGGAGGGGTGCCAAACTTGGGAATACCCGACGAATATCAGCCAGAGGAAGTCTTGCTGTAGTCCATGCCCACGCCCTCACGCCCGGGACGCTAGGCTCTCAAAAAGACGTTGGTTGTGGTTGGGAAATAAATTTCGAGAACAAGACAGGTGGCTGTGACCGAGAATTATGACGGAAATTGTAAAACTTTTTCCAGTTATCATGACATTGGGAAAAAATGGGTTCGAGTTGAAGTAATTCCGTTTATTTATTTTTATTTTGTTTTTATTTATTTTGTTTATTGTTGATGGTGCAAATCGAGTAGTGTAGCTGGAGGACATCTCGCTGTCGAGGCTTGTGTGATGTTGCACCAAAGATAAACTTCCCAAACTTGAAATTGCGACACTGATCCTTCCCGAGTAATTTAAACAAATCGACGAGAACTCTGCCGAGTTTAGACTCGGGCAGTACTTGGGGGCACATATTCTTTATTTATATACATATTCATTTGTGTATTCATTTAGTCAGTCATTTGTTTTTATTTGTGTTTATTTCAAATGCTTTCAGTATTCCCTACGTGTGTATTTATGTAGTTCTTTATTTAATCCTATTTATCTGTTTGTTTATTTCGAATGTTTTCCGTATACTCACCCAACAGCGCATGCGTGACCTTTGACGTCGAGTCGTTTCTAGAGCGTTCGAATCTTAGTGAAATTAAGACGACCCAAAAGTTGGAAAAGGCGGCTTCCAGTGTGGGGAGACGGTATTTGATGATATATGCCGACAGATAATGAGCGAATTCTTACGTAATACTACGATAACACACACACAAAAAAAAACGACGCATAATCATTTTACGTAAAGAAAACTGGTAAACTTTTTATTTTTTTGTAATCGTCTCCTTTAACTTAATGATGACGCCATTGATCTTCCCCAAAAAATGATGACGTTATGGAACCCCCCCCCCACCCACCCACTCTCGACGGTGATAAATATCAGTGTATTGTCCACATGGATAGAAGCGCTGGTTACGGGTGAGACAAACTTCTGGCACCGACTGCAGTAGGAGTGCCGGTCTCGCATTAGCTTAGTCGTGAGTTCGAGTCCCGCACTCCTCTCCGATTCCCAGCAGTGACTGTTAGTTACCAGCCCTCCCAACAGTCCTCAAAGCACATAGTAGGGCAAAGGTGACGGCTTCGGCCGCAGGTACTCAACGGTGTAGGCTCCTCACCCTCTTTGGGAGGCGTCACCGAACTTAATGAGGAGGTGGTGGTAAATCTGGTTCTTGTAGGATGTCGAAACGGGGGAAGAAACGGCCGCGTGTACCCCCCTTGGGCAATGGCGGGCTTCCCTCGGAGTGGCCGGAATGGAATTAATGATGTATGGCCACAAATACTACATCAACGGGTTACGAGTCCTGAGTTTTACTTCCATCTCATTTATTTATTATATAATTATTTATCTATTTGTATGTTCGTTTGCTTACCTGTATGTTTTTATTTTTTTACTCTAATTGATTTTTTATTTATTTTATTAATGTGCCCTTGTTCGTGGACTTTTGTACTTGTTTAATTTTTGCTTGTACTGGTTACTTTTTGTTATTTTTTTGTTACATTGTATATTTGTTTATTCTATATATATATTTTAATCGAGTCTCTAATGGAGATCTTTATATATTTATATTTCTTTATTCTTTTTTCTTTTTCTTATATTGTTTATTTTATATTTATATATTAGTTGAT
Source organism: Oratosquilla oratoria (assembly GCF_046742065.1). Taxonomy (NCBI): domain Eukaryota; kingdom Metazoa; phylum Arthropoda; class Malacostraca; order Stomatopoda; family Squillidae; genus Oratosquilla; species Oratosquilla oratoria. The sequence continues at coordinate 7,121,886 of NC_134782.1, forward strand.
TCTTTAATAGAGATCTTCCTGTCATAACTCCTACATACAGCAATAGCGTTTGTCTAACATGTCTCCGTAATGCCACGTCTCCAGTAGATCTGGGAAACGGTTAGGGGCCGGCGGGCGACGGGACGATAGCTAGTCTGTGGCCTCTCGTAATTCCCCGGATGATGACGTAACGACAGGAAACGTCAGGCAGCGTCCGAGAAGGTTTTGAACTTTCGCAGGCTCTGGTGATGGCGATGACGGTCAGTTCTCGTCGATAAAAGAAGACTCAGGGGCCGAGCGGGGCGACCAACATCCTTGCGAGACGACTCGAGTGGTCATGGACGAAATCTTTGTCTCTTTATCATCATCGTTATTGTTGTTGCTCTTGTTTTATATATTTTTATTCTCTTGTCAATATTATTGTAGTTACTATTTTTGTGTTATTTACCCATTTTGTATTTATTGGTCGAGGTCCTTTTCAAGCGTGGTCCGCTCTCCTGCTGAATGGAAGCGCCTGCTAGGTGTTGGTCGCAGCAGCAGAATGTGCATTTTATATATATATATATATGTATATATATATATATATATATATGTGTGTGTGTGTATAATTTGTTTTCGTGAAAGCGTTTTCGTTCGTTTTCGATTGGTCTAGTTGTTGTGGAACGAGTTTCGCATCTTCCTTCTCACAAGTTTACTAGAAAAGATTCTTGTATAATTCTTATTTTTATTCATATATATACAGTATATATATATATATATATATATATATATATATATATATACACACATATATATATATACACACACATATACACACACATGCATATACGTATTGTGTGTGTGTTTTTTCATGTTTATTAGAAAAGGAAAATATGAACACGTATGAGAAGGAATACCACCAGGAGATGCTTAACTCCGGCCACCGCCATCTTTGCCCGTTGTGTCGGAACTGCCATGGCAAGTCCTTTACCTGTACCCGTTGGGGATTGAGTATCATAGTCCTTCTGTCACAAGGGAACACGAATTCCCCCCAACTATGCGAAGAGGGGCGCCGGAGAGGATTATCTCCACAAGGGTAGAAGCGCTGGTTATCGCGAACGAATTTTTTTTTTTTTTTTTTTTTTTTTTTTTTTTTTTTTTTTCTCCGTCGCCCGCCCGGCCTCGGCCACTCGATTCACTGGTGTCCGCTGGTTGTTCTCAGCTGGCACAGCAGCAGCTTAGCTAGCTGCAGCAGCAGCAGCATCATGAGTCATGCGTACGTTCATGCATTCTGTGGACCTTGGGAAGGGTTTAGTCATGACGGTTGCATGGGATCGTGAAATGTGTCAAAGGTTGTTACGTAGTTCCCGTTAGAGGCCCGTTTCCGTGGCGGCTTTTGCTATTTCCCTGGAACGGTCCTGGACAACTTCCCCCCTTCCTCCCCCTTCCCCCTTCCTCCCCCTCCCCCCCTTCCTTCACTTCCCTGGATGGCCAAATCTCTTGTCTTCAGGTAACAGGGACATTTTATTTAATTATTTTTATTATTAAGGTTCTTGTAATGGTGGTCGTGGTCATGGTGATCAGTGTAATGGTTGTAATGGTGGTGGCGGTGGTGGTGGTAATAGTAGTAGTAAGTAGTAGTGCTGGTAGTAGTTATCGTGATATTGTTCGATGTCGTTTTTCAATGTAGATGAATAGTAATAATGGTGGTGGTGGTAGACTGAGTGTTGGCTGTACCGACGAGGTAATAGTCGTAGTAGTAGTAGTTGTAGTAGTAGTTGTAGGCCTGACCCGGCCTGACGTAGGCTGAGGTTGGACTGGAGCTGGCGAGCCGTCATCGTGTCTCTCGTGGAGCCGATCCCCCCCCCCTCTCTCCGCCCGTGTTTAAAGCTGCGCCCGGACTCCCTCAAAGGCTCTTCTCCCGACGCCCAACCAGGAGCACATTGTGTCGGCTTGGCAGCGGGAGGGGGGTGGTGGGCGTGTTTGCGTGTCTGTTTCAATGTGTGTTTGCGTGGGTGGATGGGCGGGGAAGGGGGTGGTTGGGGGGCGAAGGGGCGGGGCTACTCGTCTTTGAAGCTGTAGTAGTTGGGGACGGGCGTGAGAGGGCGTAAGGGGAGGGTGACTGGGCTTCATGCCACGTCTGGGGACCCTTGCGTGCGTGTGTGTGTGTGTGTGTCACGCGGGCGGGCGGGCGTGTTGCAGTTGTTGCACGTGCAACTTGGGCTTATTTTAAAGCCTCTCTCTCTCGCTCTCTCTCTCTCACACTCACTCTCTCGGGGTGACGGGGAACGCTCGACGAAGAGGAAGCGGCGGCAGCGGCTCGCCGAACTCGCACCGGCGCGCGCGACTTCTTTCCCCGCGGCGTCGAAATACTCGTCGAAGTAGTGTGAGGTCGATGCAGCAGACGCTGCCTCGGGCTGGGGGTGGAGGGGGTATGTGGGTGTGGGGATGTGGGGGCTAAGGGTAGAGGTATGTGGGTGTGGGGATGTGGGGGCTAAGGGTAGAGGTATGTGGGTGTGGGAATATCTGGGACTAAGGTAGGTGGGTGTGGGGATATGTGGGGGGAAGTTGGAGGTATGTGGGGGGAAGGTGGAGGTATGTGGGGGGAGGGGGAAGTATGTGGGGGTGGAGGATATATGGGGTAAGAGTGGCGGTATGTGGGAGTGGGGATATGTGGAATGGGGGTGAGGATAAGGGGTTATGTGGGGTACGGATGAGGGTTTGTAAGGTTGGGGTGAAGGTATGTGGGTGATTAAGAAAAGTCTTAGTATGGTAGTCGGAGTAGAGAGAAATGGTTAATGTGTGTGTGTGTGTGTAAAAGAGAGAGAGAGAGAGATGGAGAGGATCGCTCTTGGTCCACCTGCACTAGATGCCATTAGACTCTTGTTCCAAAAACGTCTCTCCGCTTTTGAACTGAGTTTGTTTCCGCGTTTTACCAAATGCTCGAGTTTACTCTTACTTTTTTTTCCGTTTTCGCCATTTTCGGACCTTGTGTGTGTGCGCGCGCGCGCGTACACGCCCTCTTGTGCACCGTTTGCTAACCAGCGCTTCTGACCTTGGAGACAAAATAGCACAGAAGAGAGGTGGAGTCGTAGAGGTGATCAAGGAGAGATTTGAGGACTAAATATATATATATATATATATATATATATATTATATATATATATATATATATATCACACGCACACACACACACATATATATATATATATACACACATACACACACACACACACACACACACACATATATATATATATATATATATATATATAATTTATTTGGGGGGATGAGTCATCATAAAATAATACTTAGTGACTCTGGTCCGTAGGGGTGTTACTGAAGTCCTTGAAATACTGACAGTGTAACACGTAGACCGTATCTTATACAGGGGAACGGAAACGAGGTGCTGAAGGCGAGAGAAAAGTGATGGGGGCTTTGGAAGGAGATAATGGGGAAGAGAACTTTTCCTGCTGTGAATGGGTTGGTCGAATGGTGAGGCAGCGGTGGTCAAAATCATATTCAAATTGAACAAAAAAATCCTGATGGAAACCTCGAAAGATGGTGTCACCGTTCACAGTAAGACCCGTCCGGTCAGGAAGTGGCTGACAGTGCGGATGCGATTCCAGACGAGTATTTATGATTGGAGTATCGATTGTCTTCCACAAAAACAAATGAATTAATTCATTTCCAATCACTGCCAACGGAATATTGGATTTAATAGGAAGAGAGAAGGCGGAACTTTTAAAGGGGATTGTGCATGAAGTTTTATGTCCATAGGGGAAAAAAAAATTACCCCTTCAACGCCGTGGCGCACTCTATTTAATCGCGCTCTCTCTCCTTCCTTCCTTCCTTCCTTGTGTTTTTACAATTCTTATTTGTTTTTATCCTTCCTCTCCCTCCCCTTCCCCCTCTCTCTCCTCCCTCCTCCCCTCCCTCTTTCCCTCCCTCTTTCCCTCCCCTTCCCATTTCCCTCCCCCTCCCATTTCCCTCCCCCTCCCATTTCCCTCCCTCTTCCCCTCTCTCTCTCTCCTCCCCTCTCCTCCCCTCCCCTCTCTCTCCTCCCCTCCCCACTCTCTCCTCCCCTCCCCTCTCTCTCCTCCCCTCCCCTCTCTCTCCTCCCCTCCCCTCTCTCTCCTCCCCTCCCCTCTCTCTCCTCCCCTCCCCTCTCTCTCCTCCCCTCCCCCATCTCCTCCCCTCTGCTCCCCCATCTCCTCCCCCTCCCCCATCTCCTCCACTCCCCTCTCTCCTCCCCTCCCCCATCTCCTCCCCTCTCCTCCCCCCCTCTCCTCCCCCCTCCTCCCTCCCTCTCCTCCCCTCCCCCTCTCTCTCCTCCCCTCCCCCTCTCTCTACTCCCCTCCCCCTCTCTCTACTCCCCTCCCCCTCTCTCTACTCCCCTCCCCTCTCTCTCCTCCCCTCCCCCTCTCTCTACTCCCCTCCCCCTCTCTCTACTCCCCTCCCCTCCCCCTCTCTCTACTCCCCTCCCCTCCCCCTCTCTCCTCCCCTCGCCCCTCCCCCTCTCTCCTCCCCTCCCCCTCTCTCCTCCCCTCCCCCTCTCTCCTCCCCTCCCCCTCTCTCCTCTCCTCCCCTCCCCCTCTCTTCTCCCCTCCCCCTCTCTTCTCCCCTCCCTCTCTTCTCCCCTCCCTCCTCCCCTCCCCTCCCTCTCTTCTCCCCTCCCTCCTCCCCTCCCCTCCCCCTCTCTCCTCCCCTCCCCTCCCCCTCTCTCCTCCCCTCCCCCTCTCTCCTCTCCTCTCCTCCCCTCCCTCCTCCCCTCCTCCCCTCCCCCTCTCTACTCCCCTCCCCCTCTCTCCTCTCCTCCCCCTCTCCCTCCCCTCCCCCTCTCTTCTCCCCTCCCCCTCTCTTCTCCCCTCTCTCTCATCCCCTCCCCCTCTCTCTCCTCTCCTCCCCCTCTCTCCTCCCCTCCCCCTCTCTCTCCTCCCCTCCCCCTCTCTCTCCTCCCCTCCCCCTCTCTCTCCTCCCCTCCCCCTCTCTCTCCTCCCTTCCCCCTCTCTCTCCTCCCTTCCCCCTCTCTCTACTCCTCTCCCCCTCTCTCTACTCCCCTCCCCCTCTCTCTACTCCCCTCCCCCTCTCTCTCCTCCCCTCCCCCTCTCTCTCCTCCCCTCCCCCTCTCTCTCCTCCCCTCCCTCCTCCCCTCCCCCCTCTCTCTCCTCCCCTCCCCCTCTCTCCTCCCCTCCCCCTCTCTCTCCTCCCCCTCTCTCTCCTCCCCCCTCTCTCTCCTCCCCCTCTCTCTCTCCTCCCCCCCTCTCTCTCCTCCTCTCTCCCCCTCTCTCCTCCTCTCTCCTCCTCTCTCCCCCTCTCTCCCCCTCTTACTCTCCCTCGCTCCCCTGTCGCTCTGTTTGTCTATGTTTTTATCTTTGGGGACACCATTTTATTTAGTTGAAGAGGTGGGGTGTGTGACCTGCGGCCTGAAGGAGGGCATGTGCGATCGAAACCCCTCAGGTCTCCCGCTGCCTTGCCCGCCCCACCCCCAAGGGGGGAGCGGGATAGAAGCGCTGGTTATCGTCATTGAGATACTAGATAGGTCCCCTCACTCTATCTCGCAATGTACCCGACTGGCCGACCGACCGAGATCTTTCACCTGACTTCGTGAATTCCAATATGGTCCTCGATAACGATGATGCGATGAGTCTTGGGAATTGGCGACGAAATACAATGGATGCAAAATGGCGCCGTGGCTTGGCACCTACAGCTGCTCAAAATTGCCTTTCTGGAGCTGGAGGAAGGAGCTAAGTATGTGGAGAAAGGGTTAACGTAAAGCCCTAGGATAAAGGAAATGTTACGTCAGGGTTTTTTGGGGTCTTTATTTTCTCGTGTAAGACCGTTACGTGACTGGTCAATAGGACTGCATAAGACTAACGGGAGGGATTAACTTTGAGGCCTAGACGATCTGGTGTTTCCTGGATTCTCCAGGCGGTGATATTCAGCTTAGGGGGTAAAATAGAAATGTTGGGATTTAAGGGTTAGGGCGGGTGATGGTGCAGGATAGGGTTAGGGGGTTGCTTGGTGGGAGGGGGAGAGAGAGAGGGCGGTGTAGATGTAGATTTTTTTTTTTTTTTTTTTTTTTTTTTTTTTTTTTTTTTTTTTTTTTTTTTTTTTTTTTTTTTTTTTTTTTTTTTTTTTTACTCTTACCTGCCCGAACCCCCCCCCCCACACCGCCTCAACAAGGCAGAGGTTGGCCATTATGTAAAATGTCTGGGAGCCTCTTCGTCTTCCTGGAAGGAAAGTCTAATGTGGAGGTCTTTTGTGTTCTGTTCTTGGTCGGAGCTGAAGCAGCCGAAGGATCCAGAGACGGCGAATGTGGAGTGCTCCAAGGAGCACAATAAATATTGACAATATCCTGAAGCAGTTTCGCCAGTAATGGCCATGTCAGTCAATATAAAATGTAGAAAAATATCTAGGAAAAATATTTACCCATCCTTGAAACCATGGAGAAGGTCTTGGTCGTTATCGTGATTGTTATTGAAGGATTACATCGTTATTGTCATTGAATAGTTACCATGTGATTGAAGGGAGCCCACCTTCAGGCTTGATGTCCGTGGACTGGGAGATAAGGGAGATAAGTAGGAGTGCACGAGATAACGAGTGAGGTTGAGCTGGTGAGGTCTGGCGAAGGAGCGATAGCGCTGATAAGGAGGATCGCGTGGAGTGGGGGGAGGGGGAAGGTTACAGATAGGGGGAGGGGGAAGGGGGGTTAGTCACTCTTGTTGTGTTTGTGACCCTGATAGGGAAGGCACAGTGAGAGAGATAAGGCTTGGGCTGTTTGTGTCTGCTTGTACATGGAGAACAAGAAATGGGGGTTTGTGCATGTGTGTTTGTGTACACGTGCACACGATTGATGTACAGTAGACTTCAATGCCGTTACCGCCACACAAGACTGGTGTGTGTGTATATATATATATATATATATATATTTACTAGTGGTTATGCACATTTACTAGCGAGTCGACACGAAGGCAGGGGAGAAGAGGGAGATGGCATATAGAGCGCACCATATAACAGAGGAAAGGTGTGTGTGTTTACATGTATGCGTGTCTACCTAATTGTATATACCTAATTACAGTATGTAGAAAAAAGATACACTGCCCCGTCTCCATTTCTCCAACTGTGTGTGTGTGCGTGCGTGCATGCGTGCGCGCGCGATGGAGGATATGAGATGCGCTTTCATTGATATGGAATGTGGCGATGTATTGTGTTGCGCACGAAGGGCGGGTTGGGGCTGGGGAGGGGGAACCATCTCGCCAGATAGGAAGGGGAAGGAAGGGCAGGGTGGGAGGGGGAGGGGGAAAGGAGGATGAGAAAGGGAATGTGGCAGAGTAGGAGGATGAAGGGGAAGTAAGTGGAGGAGGAGGAGGATGAAAGGAAAGAGGTATTGTAACAAGATGAGGATGAAGGGAAGGAAGGGAAGATAGGAAGAGAAACTGTAAAAGAGGAGGAGGAGGAGGAGAAAGATGAAAGTGGATATGTGTGTGTGTAGTGTGGTAGCATGGTGACCGACTCGCACATATGTGATCTCATAAGGGTATTGCACTTTTATTATTTTACAAATTATAGTTCACGTGCGACTAGTTTAAACGTCATGAATGTCAAATAAAAGGAAATAAAATAAATGTAAATCAAAGGATGCGTGGCCCTATACTGACACTCGCCCACATTTGATCTTTTATGATGTCTAACAAATGGATTGTATTACAATTTATAGTTTGTATGCGAGCAGTTTATATTTGTTCATTATGTTCTTGACATTGTTGTTCTAGATTGAATAACATATTTGGTCTATCGCGTCAGTTCATCTCGTGTTTATGAACTCAGCAACGTTGGGAGTTTTTTTTTGGGGGGAAGGGGTTGTGTTTACATAATGTTGTGTGTGTGTGTGTGTGTGCGAGCTTTCTTGAATGCACAGTCTGCAAGGTATGTCGTTTTCGCTTGCAATAAATGCCCAGTGGTGTTTATATCCCAGCCTTAACCTCGTAATAACAGTGTCCAATTTTGTAGGCGGCCTTGCCGTAAATGTGAGTTGTGTTTTGAGAAATGTGCGTTTACTGTGCCACGATCTTGCTTCATTTGTTTGTGTACAATATGTTTTTCCCCCGTCCCTCGCTTTTCTTGTTCATATATAGATTGTATGGGCACTTTGTGTGTTTCTATTATTATCATATTTTCCGTTTTTACTGTAGCCTTTGTTAGAATATCGGCAACTTTATTTAGGGTTATACCAATGTTTGATGGGATCTATATCAATTTGGCATAGCAGCTATACGCCTCCAACTGATGTATTTGACGTTTCTTCAACGTTCTACTAAGTTGTTGGGAACCAGAGTTTTACTGTTGAATGATTGCGAAGCGCCGAAGAAAATCGTTCGAGGGTTGTCGTGTAGAGCACGTGAAACCATTTTGACTGGTTCCTCGTTTAGGCGAATAAAGCTGCTTGGCATTGGTCAGAAGATGATGCACTCCAGAGGCGTCGTCGAATGAAAGGGATTCTGTCTTCGGCTGAACGAGATGGTGTGATGAGCTTTTCGCCAGAACAGTATTCCTACACGTGGCGACATCGGATCAGTGGGGTCCTGTTCACGAATGAACGGAATGGTCTGGTGGGTGCCAGAATGAAGTCTGTCCCGTCCAGATTATCATGATCATCATTGTTTATTAATATCAATACTTAATCATCACCACCATCACCATGGTCATCAGACACTGCAAGTGTGCGTCGTGGTACGGGAGAGAAGCTGAAGAATAGCGGAACCAAAAAAGACAGAATTAATTAGAGAGAGAGAGAGAGAGAGGAGGTGGGGAAAGGGGAGGTGAATGGACGAAGTCTTAAAGGAAGACCCCATTGAGGGAAGACTTCGAAAATAGAAGACGACTCTGGGGGTGGTAACAGATGGAGGAGAGCCATCCAATGGCCCGAGAGCTATTCACGAGTGGGTGGCGCCAGTCGTCGTCGCCGTCGTTGTTATTGTCGTTGATGATGGCATCAGGTGGCACTGGGCCGGAATGGGTTGGAGTTTGGGGTTGAATCAATGCGAAGAATAGCGATGATGGGGTGGAACAATCAACGCGCGCTCGCTCTCCAAGAAGAAGAAGAAGAAGAGCAGCGGCAGCGTGGATTGGGGCAACGGGCACTTCTGGTCTTGGTCCGTGATAATACACTCACTGACAGACGAGCTCACGCGCGCGCGCGCACACACACACACACACACACACACACACACACACACACACACACACACACACACACACACACACACACACACACGCACGCACGCACAGTCTCTCATCTCATATATCAGACCGACGAACAGGATTTTAGAAACCATTGTTAAATTGTATAATCCAATTTCGATTTCAGCTCACTTGAAAGTTCCCCCTCCACTTCTTCTTCCTCCTCCTCCTCTTCCTCCTCCTCCTCCTCCTCCTCCTCCTCTTCCTCCTCCTCCTCTACTCCTCTTCCTCCTCCTTCATTTCCTCTTGTATTTATTAGTCTCCTTCGAACCCACCTCCCACCCATTTCCTTCTTTCGCTTTTACTTCCTTCGCAGTCTCGTTTTAACTTTCATTTTCGCACTCCCTTTCAGTTTCGGCCTCGTCTTTCTTATCTTCTTCACCTCCTCCTCCTCCATCTTTCCCACTTCCACCTGTTCTTCCACCCCCGCATCCTGCTTCTCTTCCTCCTCCTCCTGCCCTCCACTTTCTCTTCTTCCCGTCTCTCTCCTATTTCTCATTTTTCTAATATTTCTCTTCGGCTTCCTCCTCCTCCTCCTCCGCTGTCTCCTTTCCCTTCTCCAACACTATTCCTTGTCAGTAGAGATAGCATTCCAAGAGATGGAGGGAGATGGAGAAGGAAAGAGGAAGACGAGGAGGAGGAACATCAAGTTGGGGGAGGACAGAGGAGGAAGAAGAAAAGAGAAAGAGAAGTCAGTGGGCTTGTCAAGGATCCTTCCTGGCGTGTCCTTATCTGCCTGTTCCTGTAGGTGTTCTGGCCCTTCCAGGTGGTAGGAGGGAGGGGGGGAGCTCTTCCTCGTTTTGCAGCTTTTGGTAGGTCCTTCCTTGTCCTTCCTTGTCCTCCTGGCCCTTCGGAATCGTGACTTTTCCTTCGCGATGTGCGACTTTGGTTGATATATGTATATATATATATAATTTTTTTTTACTCGTTTCTTCATTTTTTTTTCTCCTTCTTCTTCCTCTACATCTAGTATTTCTACTTATTTCTGCTTCTTTCTCTTAATTTTTCCTTCTTCCTTTTCCTCTTCTTCGTCCTCTTCATATTCCCCTTTTTCTTTTTTCTGGTTGTTTTGCTCAGCCTGAGTTCAGAAAACGAGGTGAGCGGCTGGCGATTCTATTGAGGCATGGAGGTGGGGTAGGGGGAGGGGGAGGGGCCTCGTGCTGACGGGGTTAAACCGGGCTCTTCCGGGGGCACCGCGTAATCGCGGTTAAGTCGTATACATGTAACCGGGAGCAGTTGCGAGTCAAAGAGAAAGTGCCGTGGCCTCGGCTGTCTGCGTGTGGAATGTTCATCCCGGACGCTTGCTGTTTTCGTTCCGCGGGTCCGGGCTATAGGCAACGACGATGTTTTACAATAGCGCAGCAACGGGGGATGTTTTACAATCTCGCACCAATTGTGATGTTTTACAATATCGTAAGCAACGGTGATGCTTTACAGAATCGCACGAACGGTGATAACCTACATACTCGCCGTATTGATGTTGTAAGAGTCCTTACGTGCAGGGGAAAAGGAAATTAAGAGAAATGTTGTCCTTTCATGTTCTCGGTCCCAAAGAGAGATGAACGTCGCCTTGGTCATTAATACAAGGAAGGCATCAAGACAAAAGGAACGCGCACATACATACATACGTACATACATATGTACATACATGCATACATATACATATGTACATGTATATACATACAAACATGCATATATACAAGTATATATATATATATGTGTATGTATATATATATATATATATATAATTATATATACGCACATGCATTCAAAATAGATTAGTTCTAAAATTACTCTAATTGTATATTGTCAGTGTAACTGTATCATTAATTCGATAAACCGATCATTGTTATTATTATTATTATTATTATTTACACGTACCGGAATATACACATACACTACACGCCACACGTACATACAGAGGCATATGCTTGCATATACACACACAACCACATGCACGTTAATATATGCATTACATACTCGTATGTATATGTAATACATACTACTCGTTTGATCTACTTTTTTTTTATAAAGTTTAGTCTTGTTTCTTGATCGCTTCGTAGAAATTGCACGAACATTTTCGGTTCAGATCGTCCTGTTTGTCTGTACAACCCGTAGAGATCCTTCATGGGGACCGTGACTTCAATAAATCAATCAATCCATCCATCCATCCATCAATCAGTCGGTCTGCCATTCAAAGTCCACTGCTGAACGAAGATATGTAATGATCTAAACTTTTTGAAACCGCATGTGTGGCGCTTAGTTGTAGTCTTCATATTTAAGTAAAAGGAAAATGAATGAACAGGATAGATAATACATAAGGAATAGATTTCTCTGAAAGGTTTGGTATTAACTAGAATAAAGTCAATGAATTCAGTGCTCGCATTCTAATGGTGAGGCGAGATTGTTTCCAATCCCCTTGAGTGAGACTTCACCCCCCCACACTGAATAAAATCGTCTGGCGACAGTGGCACTCTCGTGGCACCGTGCCAGGTATGTTTAGACGCAGCTGTGCCACAAAGGCCTTGATGCTTTCAGTGCCTTGGTGACGTAACGTCAGAGTGCCGAAGTGGATCGATATTGTGTCTTCGCACGGGACCGCCGGGCCCAAGCAAGGACCAGTTACCTGTGGACCGGTTGAGCGGTCCGTTACACAAGCATGATCAACATCCGGTCAACTGTCGAGGAGGAGGAGGAGGAGGAGGAGGGAGTGTCCTTGGCAGAAGAAGCGGAAAGATGTGATTCATCACGCTCGGCATCGACGACGACGACGGCACTACTACTCCTCTTCCTCCTCTTCCTCCTCTTCCTCCTCTTCCTCCTCTTCCTCCTCTTCCTCCTCTTCCTCCTCTACCTCTTCTTCCTCCTATGACTCAGCACTACCGTGCCAAATCCCACTGGAGTTTGTTCCAAGTCGGGGATAAAAAATGCTGTCCTTACCTCAAGCCTGCGATACACACACACACACACACACACACACACGCACACACACGTTCACTCATTCTCTAGTGGTGCAACCCTATGGACATGCATTCGGTCCTCGGGCCAAACCGGGAATATCGACAAGGGATATGTGAGGATCTGGGCGATGGCTCTTGTGGACTGTCTCCGATGTTGAAGGGAGCCCAGACAGGGAGCCCTGGGGGCTACAATTGAAATTAATTAACCACCACTCCCATACCTCGACCTCTCCATACCCAGTCCCCCCTTCCCCCTTCCCCCTCCCACCTTCTCCCCTCCCCCCTTCCCCCTCCCCTCTCCCCCTCCCACCTTCCCCCTCCCCTCTCCCCCTCCCCCCTTCCCTGTACCCCTTTCTCACAACCCCATCACCCCTACTCAACCCTTCCCTCTTCCTCGTACTTCCTTCACACTAACCCCAACCACCACCCCTACCTACTAGTTCCTTACCCCTTCCCCCTACTATGTATTCCCTACATCATATCCCCTACAACCTTCCCTCTAACCCTATCACCTCCCTTACCCCTACCTCTAATCCTAATCCTACCCCTACCCAACTCTACCCCAAATCCTACCCCTAATGTACCCCTACTTCTACCCCTACTATCCCCACCCCTATCTCTACCCCAACCCCTACTCGTCTCCCCTATACCCGAACAATCTAGCTTAAATCCAGTACACAGCCCTGATCCCTCTACTCCTAGCCCTTGCCTACAACCCACAACCCCCTCCTTCCCCCGTTCCCAACGCCCTATTTCCTTGACCTATCGAGAGAGCCATTTCCTTGTTTCTTCTGGTGATCTGGAAACAAGTCATATATTGCCAGTGGTCCACACCCTATGGCCCCCGTGGACCCCCTAGTGGGCCACAGTCCCAAAAGTAGTGGGATTTAGTGGATGAATAGTGATTCAGTTCATTGTTAGTGGTCTAAACCAGGAGGCTAAAGAACAGAAATACATAAGTATTGGGTATACGTAGGAAAACGCGCCGGGAACTAGTGTATTATCGCCCGTATGACCGTGGCAAACTCTACAGATTTTGTTCTGACCAGGGTCAAAGGGCTTCATGAACCCCGTCTTAGTTGTGGACACGAATTCCGCACTCCCCCTCCGATTCCCAGCATTAACTGTTACCTTCTCCAACAGACCATTAAAGCGCATAATAGGGTAAAGATGATGACGGCTTCGGCCGCAGGTATGCGCCTCGTGGCGTAGGCACTTCACCATCCGACATGAGAGGTCCTGCCCCCACACATCCATTTGAGGTGAATAAAATCACCAGTTGTTAGCCAGAATAAAGTGTGTTAAGCCGTGCCCGTCATTGGTCACGCGGCCCGATACATCAGTATGGCGAAGTTACCTTATCCCGTTAGCACCAAGCTGTACCCCGAACTGATTAAACTCGTCAGGATAAAAGTTGCCAATTGGGTCATAGGTGCGAAGGGACCAAGTGCCAAGCGTGGACCCCTGCGTGAACGGGGTTGCGTTCGATCGAGACCCGATTTAAGGGGACGCGGGGATGGGGTGTCCCGTGCAGAAGTGTTTCTCACGTCCACCTCTGTACTCGGTCACGGTATTGAAGAGGTTTGTCGAGCAGGTGTGTCAGTTAGGTTAGGTTATTTACAGTAGATTTACATTGGATTAAGGTCTTAGGTAACTTGTAACCTATGCCTTTACGGGTATGTTGACACATTAAGTGACTTGGTGTGTGTGTGTGCGTGTGTCTCACGTACAAGTATGCGTGTTTACATGCGTTCAAGTATGCGTTCTTATTTGTCTTTCATTTGCATGTATTTGTGCGGGTGTGTAACGTTCGTTCGTGGTGTGTGTGTGTGTGTGTGTGTGTGTGTATCTGGTTTTCGTTTTAATTGCCTTATGTTTGTGTTTTGCATTAGTGTCTGAGTGCGTATGTCATAACCATGTACCAAGGGGTTGCCTACGTACCTTGGACGGGTCGTGTGCGAGTGTGTGTGAGAGAGATAGAAAGCGAACATGTTTACCTGGCCATGCCCTACGGGATTTACTTCATCTCGCATTTATGTGTTTATTCTTTCAACTGAACTTGTGTGTGTGTGTGTGTGTGTGTGTGTATATATATATATATATATATATATATATATGTATGTATATATATGTATGTATATGTATATAGTGTGTGTGTGTTTTAAACTCTTGAAATGACCCACGAGTAGTTCTTTTCCTTTGTGGTTGTGCGCTAGTGTGCGCATGTGCGCGAGGGTGCGTCTGATTGCGTCGGAGTGGTACAGAATCGAGCCCATTGTCTGTATAAATCCCATTTCTCTGTTTACCTTGGCTTATCCCAAACAGGGTCGTAGTTTGCAGGAATTTGTTTTAAAGGAGAGTAATAGTATAATTTTTTTTTTTTACTAAGTTTTTAAAATTTGAATGTTTTCAAATGTATTATGTTTGAGTTGGGTGCAGACATGCGTGTGTTTGGGTTTTTCTGTGTATGCTGTAGTGTGTGTTCATGTGTTTACGCATACATGTGCTTGTGTGTGCTTGTATGCCTGCTAGCGAGCGATGTGCGTGTTGCCTGTGTACGTTTATGTGCGTGTGCGCCTGTGTACGTTTATGTGCGTGTGTGCCTCTTTGTGCCGAGCATCTCCTTTTGAAGCGGTATTAGCTTTTATTTTTTGTTTATTTTCTGATGCCTACATCTTCATATATATATATTATTGATATTTGCTATATGTTTTTTCTGTTATCTCTTAGTTCATTACATTTATATGTTGGTCTCGTTAGAGAAAAATATGCCTTTGACGCGACTCCCATTGTACTCAAATTAATTTACAGTCTTTGAGGTTTTTTATTTTATATATTTTATTGTTTTATTTTGTTTATTTTTATTTTTTTGCACCGTCCACCATCCCTCTCTCCATCTATATATCAGTATCTACTTATTTGTTTCTCTTGTCTCTGTGTGTGTGTGTGTGTACCTCACAATTCAGTTACGACTATGAAACCCGGGCATTTGAGGCTTCCCTCCCGTGGGGTCCTTGTTCCCCGTTGGCACCCAGAGCCGTGCCACCGGGTGCCTTGGTAGGCCCTCCGGTGAGGAAGGCAGACTCTCCAGACACGGCGTGACCCTGCATGACGGGGGCGCCAACATGAACCGGGAGGTGCACCCTGACGTAAAGCTGTGCACACACACACACACACACACACACACGATTCGTGGCGCAGTGGTAGAGTTCCTGGCTCCCGTTACGGCGGTCCGGGTTCGAATCCCGTCCAGGGCTGAAACAATTTTAGTATCGCTCCGCTGCGGAGTTGGGGTGTGTGCGCGTGTAAGGTCACAGCTTTACACATAGGTCGGTCATATATGAACTCTGAGCCTTCTTTCTGGAGGGAAGTAGCTGTCGATCACGAATCCAACACGTAATCCAAGACCATGGTGAATCACACACACACACGCGCGCGCACCACACACGCACACCACACACACGCACACACACACACACACACCACACGCACGCACACACACACACACACACACACACACAAACACACACACACTCATGTGTATTGGAAATACCACCGACTTGTGACTCAGGCACGGGCGAGGCAAAGCGAGTCGAAGCGAGGGCCAGGTGGTTGTGGCCACAGCGCGCGGCTTTGTACGATGCCGATGCTTTAGTACTGCGTTGTATGATGCTGTGGTGAGTGGTGCTTGTGTCGAGGTAGATAGGTTGGTCCCCGGGGAGAGGAGCACATACACACAAATACATGAATACATAGGTAAGCACACAAACACATACACATACACAAACACACACGCGTACACATAGTCCCACACGCGTACATATAGTCCCACACGCGTGCACAGTCCCACACATACACAAAGAGAAACGCATACAAAAAGATACAGACAAACTCTCAGAGAGAGAGAGAGAGGCAGAGACAAGCAATCGGGCAACCGCACAAACAAACACGCATCAACTCCATTTGTTCCCGAGTGGTGTTCAGCCATTGGCCATCAGCAGACAGTGGCCACCGCAGCAATTTTCATCACGGGGGGCAGGGGCGGGGTGTGTGGGGGGGAGATGGTCCAGATATTATTTTGAACACATGGTCTCCCCACCCCCCTCCCCCCACGTTCCTGCTCAGGGCAATCGTGTCTGCGCGCGAACATGCCGAGTCGGGTGGGACTGTGTGGGTGGTTACTGGTGTCGGGTGTACAAGGTGGGGGGTGGCGGGAGGGGGGGATATGATTGGAGATAATCTCCCCCACCTACCACCCCTATGATACTTTCCTCCTCTTCCCACATACCTCCCCTCTGTCTTCAGTTTCCCTCCCCCCCCCTTTCTCACTCCCCGTCTCTCCTACTCTTCCTCCTCTCTCCTCCATCCAATTCCATCGCCCTCCTCTTTTCTCCTCGTTTTTTTTTTCTTCAGTTTTTCGTTCCTTTCTCTTCGTCCAGGTTCATCCATTGTTCTTTCGCTCTCTGTCCCCCCACTCCCCCTCCTCTCTTCTCTCTCACTCTCTTCCCATCTTTCTCTCCCCTCTCTCTCCTCTCTCTCTCTCTCTCTCTCTCTCTCTCTCTCTCTCTCTCTCTCTCTCTCTCTCTTTCCCATTTCCGTTCCCTTTCTCTTTCACTTTCTCCTTTTCTCTCTTGCACGCACAGTTGACCGTTGAGTTAACCGCCACCTTTTTTATTTTTTATATATATTTTTTTTTTTCGCGCCGTCCTTCCTGCCGCTTGCCTCCGGGATGGATATAGAGATAATCCCAATGGATCAGATGGAACAACACCCTTCACGGGAACGGGCCCATAAGAAGTCTGAAAACAAATAAACCCACTTTTCCTCATTCCCTTTCATGCCGCCTTCCCCAGCCTTCCCTCTCTCCTCCTTCACTCTTCATCCTCCCCTCAACCTCTTCCGCATCTTCCTCCCCTTCTCTTCCTTCTCCTTATCCTCCCCTCCTCTTTATCCTGCTTCCCTCCTCCATCACTTCTAGTCCTCTTCCTCTTCTTCCCCTCCTCTTTCTCCTCCTTATCCCTCCATCTTCCTTAACCTCCTCACCCTTATCCTTGTCTTCCTAGTCTTCCTCCCCCCTTCCTCCACCACCTCCCACTCTTCCCCCTCCTCCTTCATCAGCACTCCACCCACATCATTGGCTTCCCTAATGGGGAGAGAAAGGCCGGGAATGTCCTTATGTCCTTGTTGCACTCAAGGCTCGGCGATGAGCGAGGGAGATAGAGGGTAGAAAGGCACTAGGGAGGCGGTGGCCGGGTAGATAGGATAGACCTAGTTGGGGGTAGATGGAGGGGGGGTCGGGGGTGGGAGAGGGAGTTAGTTACTTAGGCCTGGATGTAGTTGCAGAGATGCTGGAGTCGGTGGTATTTTTTGTCATCCGCCCACGATGATTCACCAGCGCTTCTGTCCTTGGAGGGAGGCTGTCTTGCCGTGGAGTAGGTGGAGTTGTGGAGGTGAAGAGGGATTTGAGGAGGCAGTGGAATGGAGTGATAGGAGAATGTAAGTGATCAGTATTCTTCTTAGAGAGGAGAGATGGAGGTTGGAGGAGGTGGAGATAGAGATGGAGATGATGGTCGTCGTCTCATGCTGCGTCAGCATGTTATGCTTCAAGCTCTCTACCCCGAGTTGGTATACATAGGACTATCTCGTTGTTAGCATCACCTCCTTCCCCTCCCGCCAGCCCACGTACTTCCCTGACGTAATGTGGTAACGTTACTATTACGTTAAGGTGACGCGTTGGTGATGCGTTAACGACGGGGAGGTTGCAAGCTTGGACCCATAATGTCATATTTGGTTTGTGTAAACACGGTATAAGGTCTCTCTTGTTCGTGGGGGAGTTGGCACGCGCGCGCGCACACACACACGACTTCATGACGCAGTGGTAGGATTCGCGGCTGCCACTACGGCTGTCCGGGTTCGAATCCCGCCCATGGCTGAAATTATTTCAGTATCGCTGCGCTGGGAGTTGTTACTCCAACTCGTGGGCGGGGAGTAGGGTGTGTGTGTGTGCGTGTGAGGTCACAGTATTACCCATAGATGGGTCATATATGAGCTCTGAGCTCTTACGGGAGGTGAATAGCTGTCGATCACGAGCCCACACGTAATCCAAGACCATGGTGAATTACACGCACAAGCACGCACACGCAAGTACACACACAAGCACGCACAAGCGCGCGCACACTTCCCAGCCCTTCTTTCCCGCAATGTCGGTTATCAGAGGTGCCGTGACCAGTGCTGCATTCCAGTGTTTATACCTGATCTTTACAGTCGACCTGATGGCGTTGGTTTCGGACCACGTGTAGGATAGAAACGCTGGTGGACTAAAATCCATAATAACAAAATCAGACCCCGTTCACGACCTTAGACTGCACCTGTCGTCATGCATCCGGTCTTACCATCCATGATTCAGTTCGCCGCGGTGGGGTGCAGAGGCTGTGTCGTCCAATCACGGTATAGGCCGGCGGTCCTGCATTGTGTAGATTATGTCAGACGGTGTTGTGTAGGTAATGGTGACAAGGTTTTTTGTGTCATGTTGTTTGTATTTATTTGTTTTATTTTATTTATTTTTTCGTCGAAAGACAGACGTTTGGTACTGTAATTGAGGGGTTGATCAGAAGAGGCGATTTCTGTCATACGAATGCGTCACAGAGTTTGTTTTTATTTATACTCGGAGTGCCCCGTCTTGTAACAGAGTTGTGATTTGGCCCCGCAGTGCTCATTTGCCACCATTAACTCTTGAAACTCGTGAATGATGCAGTACGCATGCGCACACGGACGAACGCACGCACAAACACACCACTTCCTCTGGCTGACTACTCCATCTGCCCGTAGCTTTATTTGGGAAACCTCATTGGTAACATCATTTAAATCCACTCTCCCCTTTCTCTCTCTATCTCTCTCTCTCTCTCTCTCTCTCTCTCTCTCTCTCTCAATCTCTGTGTCTCTCTCCCTATTTCTCTCTTCCTCTCCCTCTCCCTCTTTCTCTCCCTCTCTCATTCCTCTTCCCCCCCCCCTTCCCACTCTGTCTTCCCCCTTTCTCTCCCTCCCTCTCTCCCTCCCTCTCTCCCTCCCTTTCTCCTTCCCTCCCTCTATCTGTATGTGTGTGTGTGTGTTTACGTAAAGGTAATATACTTTCAGGAGCATCCGTGGGGTCATTTGTGTGCGTGTGTGTGTTCATTCGTTCCTGCAGGGGAAGACCAACAAATGGCCACTTCGAAGAGGAGCAAATGTCCGCGTGGGTTGGGGAGTGGGGGTGGGAGAATTTCCTCCACACACATTGACAATGAGAGGAAATCGGGGTGGGGGGGGAGGGGAAGCTTTCTTCCCTTCACATATCTTCCAGAGGTCTAACAACACCTCACTTAAGGAGTGTTAATATTTCTTTGGTAACCAGCGTTTCTATCCGAGGGGACACTATCACAATGAAGAGGTGGAGAAAAGGTGACATAAAGACGGGCAGTAGAATTTTTTATTTTTATTCTTATCTATTTATCTGTTTGTTCTTACTTGGGCCTCCGTGGCAAGGCGTTTTCGGTCAGGCCCTGGTGGGGGGAGTGGGAGTGGGGGGAGGAGGGAAGACTCCTGAGAACCTGCCAAGGAGGCCGACGAAAGTGAAAGGCGGAGGGAAAGTAAAAAGACCTTAACGATTCTCATGATTATATACACTTGTATATAATATATATAGATGTATATATATATATATATATATATATATATATATATTTATGTGTGTGTGTGCGTGTGTGTGTGTGTGTGTGTGTGTGTGCGCGCGCCCATGCATGTAAACATATACACGCGTGCACCAAGCTGGATGCATACATGAATTTGAAGCTAGATATGATAAATTGGAGAGTAGGGGACGGTATCCCACGAGCATTGTTCCTTTCCTGTATTCTACAATTAGGTAAATATAATTAGTTAAGTAAATAGTCTGCCTCTTCCGCTCTCTCTCTCTCTCTCTCTCTCTCTCTCTCTCTCTCTCTCTCTCTCTCCTGTGTGTATGTGTGTGTCATGCTGTTGAATTGGTTTCTCTCTCCAGCGTTACAGTGATGGGATTGCTGCAGGGCTGAATGAAATTTAGTCATCATATTTTAAAGAAAACTGGCACCCGGCACGGAAAGGCGGTAAACCAAGACTACCAAGGGGCGGGGGGGGGGATTCCCCACGAGGATGAATAAAATCGCCTGGCGGCAGTCGGGATTAAGGGGGGGGGAGTGTCACTCCCTACGGAATGGGTTGATTATAAGGCGGTTAGGCTTAGGGGGATTAGGTGAGGGGTTCTGGATATGAGATTGGGCTTGGGGGGAAATAGATGGGTGATTACGCTTTGGAAGGTGGGTGAATACATTTAGGGTTGGATGGGGGGTTGGTAGGGGAGTGGGTGTTGACGTGTTGATGTAGAGGCTATTGGTGGGAATGGAGGGGGGAAGGGGGCGTGGAAAAGTATGGGATAAAGACGGTTTGAGTGTGGGTGGGGATCATTTAAGAGGGGCTGGGAGTTGGAGACTGGGGGGGGGGGGAATGTTGGGTTGGGTTGGTGCAGTCATAGACTTCTAAGTATCCGGAAACTAGCCGGACACGTGTCCCGTGACTTCAAGACGGGAGTGTTGCAAGCATCATTTTAACCCCCATTCCCCCTCCCCACTCTTCACCCTCCCTCCCTCCTACCCCTCTACCCACTTTCCACTCCTTCTCTTTCTCACTTTCCTCCACCTCCCTCCTTTCGTGTCTCCTCCCTCCCTCCCTCCCTCACCTTTCCTCACTTACTTCCCCCTTCTCCCTCCCTTACCCCCTTCCTTCCTACTCCTTCCCATCCTTTCCCTTAGTTCCTTTCCTCTCTCCCCCTCCCAGCCTCCCCCTACTTCTATATATCTCTCTCCCTCGAGGGGGAGAGGGGAATCAGAGCTGAAACGACACTAAAAGAAGACAAGAGGGTGGAGGGAGGGGGGAGAAGAGGAAGGGGTGGGGGGGAGCGTGAGAAATCCTCTGGCTCGGCTCATGGAATCGACCCCTCGGCTGTTTTAATTGATTCAATCTGTAAATATGGGTTTAGTTTTTTTTTTTTTTTTTTTTTTTTTTTTTTCTTGCGTTGTGTTCGGCCTTTTATTGTGGCGAAATAATGGCTTGGGCAAGGTTGTAACGTGAATGTGTGTGTGTGTGTTGTGTGTGTGTGTGTGTGTGTGTGTGTGTCTTTGTGTCTGTTTGTGTGTGGGTGTTTACCCAATTGTATTTATCCAGTTATATGATGTTTCAGCTATGCTCATAGGGTTCAGTCTTTGCATCTTCACTTTACCAAACTCAGCCTTAATTTAATTCGTGGTGTTTGCCTCAATCATTTCTCCGTGTAATTTGGCCAGCAAGTTGACGCTTGTGTTTGGAAAGCTATGATTCCTGACATTTTTTAAACTGTCTTCTTCATTTTTTTATGGCCTATTGATGCTCTCTCAACCCATATTAGCACAGCGTGTGTGTGTGTGTGTGTGCGTATGCGTGTGCACGTGTGAGCACCAGCCAATCGGAACACAGTCAACGACCCTGTGTTTCCCACGAGAACCGAGACACTTGCCCTTCGCCAGATCTGGAAACGATGGGAAAATGACTGGAAACCCGCGGCCCCACGATGGCCCGCAACGGTCCTCGAACCCTAACCCCACCCCTCCTACTAGGAAGAACCTTTGGACTGCTGTCCGTTTTGTGCGAGTTTTTTTTTTCTGTTTCTCTTGCTAAAAATAATGGAGGTGGGCTTGGTCCGGAGACCGAATGTCAGCCTACGGAGCTGCACCTTCTGATGGAGATGAGGATGCTGACGGATTTTGAAAGTGGACGATCCACTTGAATGTGGAAAAATAGAATAATTTGGGTCACATTAATACTTGGCACGCGCACACATACACGCACACACACACTCGGTGGCGCGGTTGGTAGAGTCTCCGACTGTTAGTACGGCTGTCCAGGTTCGAATCTTGCCCAGGGCTGAAATAATTTCAGTATCGCTGCGCTTCGAGTCGTTACTCCAACTCTCGTGGGCGGGGAGTTGGGTGTGTGTGTGCGTGTAAGGTCACAGCATTACCCATAGATCAGTCATACGAGGTCTGAGGTCTCTTTTAGGAGGGAAATAGCTGTCAATCACGAGTCCAGCACGTGATCCAAAGACCAAGGTGAACACACATACACACACACACACACACACACACTCGTGGCGCACTTGGTAGAGTTTCCGGCTGCCACTACAGCGGTCTGGGTTCGAATCCCGCCCAGGGCCGAAATAATTTCGTTATCGCTGCGCTGCGGGATGTTACTCCAACTCTCGTGGGCGGGGATTTGGGGTGTGTGTGTGCGTGTAAAGTCACAGCATTACCCATAGATCGGTCATATATGAGCTCTGAGCGCTCTTCCGGGAGGGAAATAGCTGCCGACCACGAGTCCAACACGTGATCCAAGACCATGGTGAAACACACGCACACAAATACAAGGAAAATTTCTTCTCGAATGACGGGGAGTTTCCCCGGAGACGAATATGTAAGAATGACTTCCTCCTAAAGAATCCTATATTGAAGGTTGGGTCTTTAACAACAGTGTATGTGTGTGTGTGTGCATGTATAGAGGGGGGGGGATACTTCACGTGAATATAATCGTTTGGCAGTGACATCCGGCCCCGTTATGGACCGAAAGGTCTCTTGTCGGCCTTCACGCTCTTTATCATGTTAACTCTTTGTAAAGAGCTACGAGGTTGACAGGTGCTCTTGAAGGGATAATGGGTCGTCTCTTTGTGACTCACCTGTTATTATTATTATTATTTTATTCTGGTTAATGGTAGATTATTTTATTCTGATGATCGGCGGAGGGCGGCCAGGGAATCACCGGTGACGTAGGCAGGAGGAAGTTTTTGTCAAATTTATTTGAACCAAGTAAAAGCAACGCGCCCCCCCCCCTACCCTTTTGTCTACTTTTTACTTTTTTTATTTTACTTTTTTCTTTTTCATCCTCTTCATCTTTCGCTTTCTTCGTCTTCATCTTCTTTCACTTTCTTCTTTTTTCACTCTTCACATTCTTCGTCTTCGTCTTATTTTTCATCCTCTTCTTCTTCTTCGTCTTTTTCTTCTTCGTTTCCCTCTTTCCCCTTATTCTTCTCTTGTTCATTTTCTTGTTCCTTTGGCAACATCAGCCCTTTCACATTTTTCATTCACATTCTTCTTCGACCCCCCCCCCCCCCCAAAAAAAAAATGAAAGACGGGCAAGGAACTGTTCTTTCTTTGTTTTGCCTTCATGGTTCTGCATGCTGGTCTCGGGTTCGCTTAGTTGTAGGTTCGAATCCTGCACCCCACTCAGATTCCCAGCAGTGACTGTAGTGACCTGGTCCAACAGTCCTCAAAGCGCACAGTTGGACAAAGGTGACGGCTTCGGCCGCTGATACATAGCGCCTCCTGGCTTAGGCTCCTCACCAGTGTTGTTCTTCTTTCCTTCTTCTTCTTCTTCCTCTTCCTCTTCTTCTTCTTCTTCTTCTTCCTCTTCTTCTTCTTCTTCTTCTTCTTCTTCTTCTTTTCTTCTGTTCTTCTTTTCTTCTTCTTTTCTTCTGCTTCCTCTTATTTTCTTCTTAGATGAGTTGGCTCTCTCGCCTGGATGGGTTTCGACGGATGACTTCTCCCTTTAGTGACGCCTTGTTGCACCTGCAACCTGCCCAACAGCACCTGCACTTCGCTGACACAGATTTCCACCCACCCTCCAGCTCGTGGGGTCCCGCCTTTAGCTGAATGAAATCATGAATAAAATCGCTCGGTCTCTGTAACGTCTCTCGACGAGTCACTGGCCGGGTTGGGGGGTGGGAGTGACGTCTCGAAGAAGAGCTCGATATTTTGACATGGGTTCTCGAACTGGTTCTTCGTGTGCCCTCTACTTATGCGTTGCTGTTCTGTTCTTCCTTAGCCTTCTAGAGAAAACCACGAACTTCAACACTGAATTGTATCGCTATGCATCCACTCACTCCCCACTAAATTTGGGCTTGTAGCCCACTAGGGATGATCTCTGGGCCCCGGGGGACCACGGGGCCACAGTTGGCCCCAATTGGGATATTCTGTGGGCCTCCGGAGGGACCCACGCGAAAACCATGTGGGGAACCGCTGGCACAGATCGAGAGGCGATTTTCTTCTCTGTCTTCTTCTTAGTCATCTTTTTAATTTTTTTCCTAGGCCGCCTCCTCCTTCTCCTCCTCCTCCTCCTTCTCCTCCTCCTCCTCCTTCTCCTCCTCCCCTCCTCCTTCTCCTCCTCCTCCTCCTCCTCCTCCTCCTCCTCCTCCTCCTCCTCCTCCTCCTCCTCCTCCTCCTCCTCCTCCTCTTAGAATGTGGCCCAGGGATGTCTTAGTCACTCTTCCTGATGTGATGACTGGGCGATTGTTTCTGCGTGTCTGGAATTCTTCTTCTGGTCGCAGGAACACGTAACGCTTCTGCTTGGAAGGGAACCTTCGGCAGCTTCTTGGAGACTTCTTCGTCCCGTTCTTGGCTCCAGGAAGAGGGGGCACGTGTGCACACGCGCCCGGTGATCACGCGTGCACGCGCACACACACGTGCAAGGGGAGACTAGGATAGCTCTTATTGTGTATGCTACAAATTGGTAAATGCATGCACACAGGCAAATGTACACACAGGCAAATGTTCAGAGGCAAATGCACAGGCAAATACACACAAAGGGAGATGCACACACAGACAAATGTACACACAGCCAAATGCACACATTGGCAAATGTATACACCGGCAAATGTACACAAAGGCAAATATAAACATTGGCAAATGTACACACAGGCAAATGCATACATTGGCAGAAGTACATGCAGGTTAATGCACGCACGAGTTGATGTGCACACGAGTAGAACTACAAATAGGTTATGTGCACATGGAGAGACGCACATAGAAGTAGACGCACACACGAACAGACGTACACATGGACATACGTACATATGGACAGACGCACACATGGGTAAACGTACACACGGGTAGATGTACACGTACAGCTAAGTGCTATAATAAAGGAGTAAGAAACAGGACCCCACGAGCATTGCTCTTTTGGTGTATACTAGATAAGTACACAGGTAGACGCACAGAAGGTTGCCACGGATGTGAATAAAATCACCTGGCGGCAGACAGTGCGAGCACACCGGGCAACCCGCACGCCCCAGTGCACACCCACGCCCAAACCTCCGTGGGCGTGAATTTCGAGTTCTTGGAACCAGAAGTGTCGACGAGTGGAGAGCATTCGCCGACGCGACAGGGAAATGGGTGACGGATCGACGTCATTTTCATGGACTCCTCGTCGATGGAGGGGGAGGGGAAGAGGGGGGGTGTCGCTGCGCGCGCCTGACGCTGCTGCTGCTACAGGGCACGTGACTTCTCCGACAAGAGGACAACCGCATGGTGTATCTCTCTCTCTCTCTCTCTCTCTCTCTCTCTCTCTCTCTCTCTCTCTCTCTCTCTCTCTCTCTCTCTCTCTCTCTCTCTCTCTCTCTCTCTCTCTCTCTCCCTCTCTCTCCCTCTCTCTCCCTCTCTCTCTCTCTCCCTCTCTCTCCCTCTCCCTCTTTCTCTCCCCCTCTCCCTTGTCTCGTTGTGCATGGAGAGACAGGGAGCCACGAGTATTACTCCTTTTCTTGTATACTACAATTAGGTAAAAGACATACGCACACATATACAAGACGTTTCAATTGCTGCGTTTATGCCTCCTCGAGCTTCTCAATGTTGATGGCTTAGAATTGAAGTGAATTGTGGTTAATTAATGTAAATCTGTTCACTGGGACCCATTCAGTGTTGTGCATATATATATATATATATATATATATATATATATATATATATATATAAAGGCGAGGGCGAGAGTCTGCTTCGAGGAGGAGGAAGTAACAGCAGGAGCACAAGAGGATGACCTTAGAGAGCGTGGGGTCAGAGGGCGGTATTCTCAGCCCCCACTTAGCCAAGGGCGTTAACACCATCCCCTCATTGTTTGTAAGGACCACCACTCGTCAGCTGCCCACGAGGCCGAGTGCCCGACGCGGTGAAAGTTTTCCAATTGGTCTTGGCATGTGGTCTTCGCGGAACTCGTCGGGTGTGTGGTGTTGGTCAATAATGAGCTAAAACACCTATTCTAGCATCAACACCAAAACCTCAGTATCACCTCCCAGCCTCAGCAAATGCCATCACACCTCACCGGAGCACCGTCATCGTCGAATAACGACGGACTGCCATAAACAAGTAACAACACTTCGAGTGTTCTGAGTGAGGTTTGGGAATACGGAAGGGAGAGGGTCATTTGCTATGAACAATAAACGAAGAGGGGCAAAGTGTTTAGGGGGCACTTTCTTGCTTGCTTTGCGAGACCTTGGGGAGAGGAAGGGAGAGAGAGAGAGAGAAAGAGAAAGAGAGCCCGCGGCCCACAAACGCGGCGATAGTGTGAGATTGTGTTTTATGACTCATGACTGCTGGAGTGGAGGAGTGGAGGGAAGCGGAGGAGGGAGGGAGGGGAAGGGAGGGAGTGCAAGAGGTGACTCAGACACTCTTGCCATCTTTGAGATGAGCGGCAATGATGAGAAGAGATGGAGTGTGTGGGTGGATGAGAGAGAGACGGAGGTTGAGGCCGAGCTCGCTAGGGCAAGGATACACGTATATACAGGGGAGGGATTGTTGGGGGGAATGTTGTCGACATGAGGAGGAAGCGATAAAAGGAAGGTTAACCATGACGTCATAAGGTTGGCGGTGACGTCATAAGGTTAGCGGTGACGTCATGGGGTGGAGCAGGAAGGGCAGTCGGGGAGGCTTGGCCCCTGGGGAAGGTCGCGTTGCTTGTTTGGAGGAGAAGTGAAGGATGCTGTTGATGTTATAAAAGGAGATTTTGGAGTTGGCAGATCAGGTCAGGTCAAACTTGATGTTTGACCCTTTGCGCTACCCAATGTGTGTGTGTGTGTTGTCCGTCAATTCGGTGAAGTATCCTTCAGGGTTGATATTTATTTGGCGCCAGGCGATTTTATGCAAACGAGAGGTCGGTCTTGGGTGAAGTGGGTCGTTTCGATCGTTTTAGACTTCGAGTTCTTCCAGGTCTCCCTCCCCCCTCCCCCTTCCTCTTCCTCTCCTCACCTGTCACCTCCCCCTCCTCCCTTCTATCCACTTCAGAATGATCTGTGGCAAGAACGAATTTCGAAGAACTCTGAAGAACATCATCCTCACCGAGAGGAAGGGGTCAGCAGGAAATGTTTCGAATTATTTTGTCGAAGTGCTGTCGAAGTCAGTTCGATGTCGTCAAAGAACTGCTTCCAGGGATGTGTGGACATCGACGGAGCCAAGCAGTCCGGGGAGAGGAGAGGAGTGCCCTCCGGGGCAGAACCGGTCTACATCCTGATCCGGATCCTTGGTGTCCGGTCTGGTCCTGTCCAGTACCACGTGTGGTTCTGGGATTGGGGAGACGGGCACGTGTGCACGGACGAACTTCACATATGCGCACACACGCGAGCACACACACACATATACATGCACACACACACACGCGCACGCACGCACGCACACTCATACATACACACTCATACGCACTCACATTCACACAACACACGCACACACAAACACACACAATTGCGCCATGTGAGCTCTGAACTCTTATCCAGGAGTGTATAGCTGTCCATCAAGTGTACAATACATGATCCAAGACTGGTGAATAACACAGACACGATACAAATACAAAAGAAATTGGGCAGAAATGATGTAAAGAAGTATATATATATATATATATATATATATATATATATATATATATATATATATAGTATAATGTAATATAATATACACACACAGACATGACAGAACTGAATAGACACCAAGAAAAATGCATTTCTGCTCTTATTTAATGCTTAGTTATTCAGATTTACCTAATATGTTATATTTACCTATATTTATGTTTCAGATTACATATAAGATCAATAAAGCATGTCATGAACCAAAAGAGCAGTAGACCTATCTGAATTTCAGCGAGGTCGTATTGTGGGTCAACATGAAGGTGGATTTAAGTCAACGCAAAATATCTGAAAATCTGTCAATACCCTTTCTACTTTTTAAAAGAGTGATCGTACAATTCACCAGAGAGGGAAGAAGGGCACAAAACTTCAATCAGGTCGTCCCGGGCTCTCAGAAAGAACCTTGCGTCTTGTCAGAAGAAATGTCGAAGAGGATCCACGTAGCAAGGCCTCTGACATAGCAGCACAAGCTAATGTCAGGCCCAGAACAGTTGTCAGGTATCTCCACAAGCTGGGTTGCTATGACAGAGCTGCAAGAAGGAAACCACTCCTTCGTCCAGCCAATATCAAGCGTAGAATAGATTGGGCTGTTGAGATGGTGGAGAGACCTGTGGCCTTTTGGAGCACTGTCATTTTCTCTGATGAGCCACGATTCGCATTATTTTCTGACAGTGAAAGAGTGTGGGTCTGGAGACTGTAGTCAAGAGTTTGACCTCAAAATACTCCAGCCAACAGTGAAACATGGGGACATTTCAATAATGGTGTGTGATGCAATTTGGAGTGGTGGTCGATCAGAGCTTGTGGAATGTCAAGGAAACGTCAATTCAGCAAAAATGTCTCTATATTAAAGGAAGGACTCGTTCCAGTATTCTCCAGTGGTAGAATGAGTAAAAATGTCTTCCTATTTATGGAAGATGGAGCTCCTTGTTACACTGCTCAAGCAACACAAAATTGGTTGACCCAAAATGGGATCAGGAAACTTCCATGGCCAAGTCAGTCCCCGAATATGAACCCTATTGAACACCTCTGGGGCATATTAGACCGACAACTTCCCAAAAAGAACGGGGAATTATCTTCAAAGCCCGAGCTCCTAGGATTACATCGGAAAATATGCCAAGAAATCCCTCAAGGTGATATTCGTGAACTTAACACTAGCATGCCTAGAAGGGCCCTTGCATTGAAAAAAAGCAAAGGGGATGTCAACCAACTATTAGTTATTCACATTGTGACTATTTATAAGCACTTTAATTGTATAAATTGCTTGTTTGATAAGTTAGACCATTTCTCTTGTGTCTATTCAGTTGTCATGTCCGTAAATGTGTGTGTGTATATATGTATATAATATGCATTACGTTATCTTTCGAAATGGAACTACGGGTATATGGAATAGTGCGGCAGTGGAGGTAGTTGGGGTGGGGGGGGGGAGGACCAGACTCCTGCGTTCGTGATTGAAAGGCCAAACCCCCACGACAAATATGGACGGCGGAGGTCGGAACTGGAGCGTAAAACGGGACATTCCGAATTTAAATTTTTTTTTTTCCTATAATACACAGTCAAATGCCTGGACGCGCGCGCGCACACACACACACACACACACACACACACACACACACACACACACACACACACACACAGGGCAATGAGTTGCTGGTCTGTATGTAAGGTCATAGTATAACTGTACATCGGGACATTTATATGACCCCTGAGCTCTGATCTAAGGGGGAGGATGATAGCTGTCGATCACGAGTCCAACACGTGATCCAAGACCGGGGCAAATCACTTGTACACATATACACACTCACGCACGAACGCACGCACACATGTAAACCTCCGTGTTGTCTCTCTCGAGGCGCACCTCTTTGCATATAAGGCTGAGACCCTTCAGGAGGTCTAGAGGGCGTGTCAGCCCACGTGGGTTCCTGACGCAGCTGTCCACGACCTCAATCCGTCCACGTGATGACTGACGAATGTGTGTTGCTGTCACTTGCTGCATTGCCTGTGATCCGAGCAGTGTGGCGGGGGTGAGGATTGGCCCCACATTCACGAGGTGCTGAGAGGGACAACGGGTGGGTGTTTGGTTGGATGTGGGATAGGTGCTGTGAGTGTGCGTGTGTGTGTGTGTGCGTGCTTTGGCTCGGCCACCCCCCTTATATGGGGGAAAAGGTATATCGTAGGAGTCCAGTGATAAGTGGGGGGTATCTTATTTCTCATTTTCCATTTATATATTTATTTTATTTATTTATTTATTTATTTTGTGTTTAGTCTCTGCTGTTGGAGATGTAACAAGATATCGAGTCCCTTGTGGAAGTTGGCCCCGAAGGCGATTCAGAGGGCAGTAGTTTGCCCTTGATCCAGTCCCAACACCTCCTCCACCCTCCGTCAGTATACCTGACGGAGGTTGGTGGGGGAGAGGAACCTGTGTTGAGAAGTTAATACTTCTGCAGCCGTTGTTCTGAATCACACAAACCACCGCAGAGGTCTCAATAAGCCCCCAGGGGGGCGAGGGGCTGGTGCACGGAGTGTGTGTGTGTGTGTGTGTGTGTGTGTATGTGTGTGTGGTGTATTGTTCTTTTGTTTGTCTATTAACGCCCTTTAACAAGTCTCACGGTCTCTTTTTTATCCTTTCAGGTACGTTGATGGTCCTACTCTTCGTCCTGGTAACGGGTTATACAAGGTAGTTTGTAATGTTGTTGTTGTTGATGATGATGGCGTTGATTATGATAATGTCTGATGATGGTGACGTTGAAATGATGTCTGAGGTTGATGACAGTGATGTCTGCTGTTGACGATTGTGATGACGTTAGATCCTCTGGTCTTTTACCTGAAATGTCAATAAATGTTACGTTTAGTTTCACTGACCGGAAATCCGCTGCCCCACGATGGACGGCAACGGTGAAAGACGAACCTCTTTGCAGCTCAACATTTTCAGACAAAATCTGAAGTCATGGTATTAGGTCAACATTTGACATGAAATGTACGCTTTCATCGATGCCCTGGCCCTAGATACGGGGATCGAATAACAGTCATCAGGATTGCAGCAGGTACAGAACATTTGTCGCAAATGTACAGCTGTGTTCACTTCTAAGTACCACAATGATTTCTTCTGAGGGTCTGTGGGAAGCGTACGAGCGTTACATTCGGGCAGATTTGAAATCTACGACATAAATAAGTCTTACCTCGTAAGGTTGTACGTATCGTAAACGTAATACGTTTGCTACGACCTCGCAAAAGACGCTGGGCCCAGTAGGACATACAAATGGAGCCAGTTGTACACAGGAATGCAGTTGGAACCCTACGGCTCAGAGACACTCAGCAGGCTTTTCTGGTTAATAAAGAAAAATCAGAGAGAAATAATAATAATAATAAATCTAACCTTCCCTCCACCTGACACACTCCTCGTCCACTATTGTGACTCCACCTCTCCGATGCGGTGGTGTCCACAAGGATGGAAACGCTGGTTAATTTGGACAGAATGCAGCAGCTGGAGCTGCTCGGTGGTGTTGGTGGTGCTTCGTGGGATGACGTGAGTGCTGCACGTGTGTCCGCCGCCGCCGCGCCCGTCGTCGCCACAAAGAGAGGCATTTCCTCGTCTAAGCCCAAGTGTTATTTATACGCGTATTGTGAATGTATGTACACGTGCACACCCCCACACGTGTAATGTGTATATATATATATGTGTATATATATATATATATATATATATATATATATATATATATAATATTATATACTCGTATATATGAGAGAGAGAATTAGGTGGGGAAAGGTAAACGAAGATGGGTTGGGAATAATTTTATTACCCTAACGTTGCGACCACTTTGGTCTTTGCACCTAATTCTGTCATTTGTCTTAAATAGTTTAAGAATACACACACACACACGCATACATACATACTATATATATATATATATATATGTGTGTGTGTGTGTGTGTGTGTGTGTGTGTGTTTACGGGTGCGTGTGAATTTAACGTAAACACATGTATACATTCAGCATGCAGATTATAAAGGATAATATGACATGCTTTGACATTGGCGAAAGAAAGGTTTGGGGTACCAGAAGAGAATGGAGAGGTTTTGTACAGTGATGCTGGGAGGGAGCAGAATCATTGTTCAAATGCGATACGAACCTGTGGAGGAGGCGAGGAGGAGAGACGGGAGTATGGAAAGGGAGGAGCGAGATGGAATGGAAGGGGGGAAGTGAGTAGGATGGAATAAAGAAAAAATGTGTGTAGTATGACGGTAGAAGGATTAAGAGGCTACAAAAAAAAAGCACAGGAAGCTGGCTTTTTTTTATACTGGGCCATACAAAAGGGGTCTTATCCTTTCCTCTTTTTGTTTAATCCTCAGTGTTGTTCGAAAGGCAGATTTTGCCTGGGTGGTGTACGAGATGTGTGTGAGTCTGTGTGTGTGTGTGTGTGTGCACGTGCGTTTGTGTGATACATTTCTCGCTGTCTCTCCTTCGTCCCGTCTTTCCTTCCTCCCACTCTTCTTTCTTTTCAGCAACAAGAGTCTTCCCCACCACCCACCCTTCACGGGTGCGTTTCAGAGACTCTAAAATAGATATAACAAGTGGAAGGACGAAACCAACACTGTACCCTTTCTTCAACTCCTGCAGCCTGAATGTCGTTTTGTTTTGTTTCGTTCTCCCTGTATCCATTTATCTGTATATATATTGCATCTTCCTCTGTCTCCCTCTCTATCTGTGTGTGTGTGTATTTCACTTTCTCTCTCTCTCTCTCTCTCTCTCTTTGTGTGTGTGTTTTCATCCTTACTCCAACTTGTACCTCTCCTGCTCTCTCCTTCTCTCGTTCAAGTATTCACCTCGGTCACTCGTTACGTATACCAATAACTTTGAATCATATGTACAGTATTTATCATCCACTCCATCACGCATTTATGGGCACTTATATGCTTCGTCTTTGGTCTAGATTCCCTATCCAGTCACCCTTGAATCTTCCACCTATTTGGACAACGAAACTTCATGCTTCCTACATGTCCGCACCATCTCTGCAGTGCCCTGGTCAGTTTTTGCTCCCACACTCGTCTCGCCTCACTCTTTTTTTGCATCTTTTCTTATTGTCCTCATTTGGTATCTTATGGTTCCTTCTTATGACGTATTCTGCAGGGAATCCATTTTCATCAAAGCGAATTTGGTCGATTTCTGTGTCTTGTCCCAAGTTTGCATTCTTTGCTTCCATGTAACAGCGTTGTTTCCACCATTTCATATATTGTATCTTTTATCTTTTCAACTCGGTAGAAAAGCTTGTAACCCATATTTATTTAATTATTTGTGTGTATTTGTGCTTTGCCCCTGCACATATTTATGTATTTATTTGAATGCATATGGTTCAACCAGCCAGTCCGCTTGTAAAGTGAAGAAGGCCTCTATGTGTACATTTAACTAGTGCCATCTATTTTCCCAAGCACCTTTACCTTGTGTCTCGCCACCTTGTGGATGAAGGGTCATCCTTTACTCCCGCCACACTGCTCGTTGGATGTCCCACGTTTGATCATGTTCTCATTAACTCACGCTGATTGTATTCTGGCTGAAGCTAACTGGATTTATTTGGCCCAGCTGATGCTTTTTTTTCGAGTAGCAGGAACGATGTTCAGCTGTGGGTAGTAGTTGCTTTCGTTGAGTGTCAGGGTACAGATGTTGAAATGGTGGTAGGTGATGGTCTGACGTGGGAGGAGTGAGTAGAAGCGGCTGGCCGGACGTTTGTACGTAGAGCCAAGTGAAAAATACCCGAGGACCGAGCTAATGAGGAAAATGGGGTCCCTTTTTTCATCTCTTTCAACCTCTTTCTTACTTTTGCGAGAGTCTTAAGAGTGTGTGTTCTGCGTACCTGAGTTTTCTTATTTAAACAGGTACTTCTTGGGGTTTTTCGTCTGTGTGGGTGGTGGGGGTGTTTGTGTTTTACTCCCTTGTACGAGTAGTTAAATCCTCCGCGCTGGTGCGTATGTGCATTTTTCATAGGCTTAGTCTTTCCATTTTGATTTGGCAGACCCTGTTATTAGCGATAGAATATCATCCAATTCGTAGGAATGACAATTTTGGCCAAATGCCGACATACGATATCGAGAAAACAAGGAAATTACGAAAAGTTGCGATAATTACAAACCAACTAATTTGGCAACATCAGTGACGCAACTCTCCGCCAAGTTGAAAAGGAATGTGAGGATAATTTTGTGGAGGTTGTTTCTGTTGTTGGATCCTGTGTCTGTGTAGGCTGCATTCACGGCTTTGTATATGCCCATAGGTGTGCACATAGAGAGGGAGAAAGAGAGAGAGAGAGAGAGAGCTCTTCTCTTCTATAGGGCCGTGCCGTGTGGGTGGTAGAGTACTGTCAAGGGGAGTCGAGTGGAAGAAATTCCCGGAGCAAGTGTAGGCCCGACGAAGGCGTTGTCGAGGTGAAGGTGGCTTCGAGTTTAACCTTATCGACACGGCGACGCACTTGACACATTTCATTCGGGTGAAGAAACACGATATTAAGGTACGTTTTGTTCGGTCCTGTTATCACTGAACGATGATCGTTCACGGCTCAGTGATGATTGCCAAACGATTGTCCAGAGCGCTAATTCGTTGTTTTTGAATGGGGTTGTTTTGCATCGAGCTGCAAAGTACAAGGCTGATCATTTTAACTGAACCTACCAACGCGCTTACCCAAATGTGATGCCAGGTAGTAGGAGGCTAATAATCGCATCGAGAAAAACGTACCTTTACGCGGTTGAAGGGCTAGGGACCCTAACCTGAAGGTGTCCTCCTCGATCGAGACCCCATTAGGACGTCCCTTCAGATGCATAGAATCGTCTGTATCTTCGCCAGAACTAAAAATGTAAAATATAGTCACTGTGTTGAAGAGCTATTTGCTCGTATAGATTAGGAAATATTCGAATTCAAGGGTACTTGTGGACGTACCTGTGTGTGTGTGTGTGTGTGTGTGTATGTATGTATGTGTATGTGAAAGGAGCAATGTTTATGGGGTACTGTGTCTCGAATGTACCATACCTGGCTACACATTCACGTACAATTATGGTTTCAATTTGGACTTGGTCTCATTATTCTTTTGTGTGTGTGTGGGTGGGTGTGTGGGTGGGTGTGTGGGTGGTATGTCTACATAACCGAGTATACGAGTCGACTACTTTGACCACCAGACCACTACGCCTGAAAGAGGAAGAGGAGGAGGAGGGAATGGAAGGGGAGGAGAGGGGAAGGGAAGGGGTAGAGGAGGGAATGGAGGGGGAGGGAGAGGAGAAAGTAACAGCCATCGTTCAAGCTGGGGGCGGAAGTATATGTTTGTATGTACTGGGGGATAAGATTTCAGGGACGGGGGGATAGGGGGAGAGGGCGGGGGGAATGTCCTGGGGAAGGGGGGGAAGCCAAGAGAGAGCAAGTTAGGGGCACCAGGAAGGGAAGTGATGAGGAGGGGGAGGGAGAGGGGGAAGAGCTGTTGGAGAAGGGGTGTGATTACTCAATTCTTCGGTGGTTTGCAAGTGAATAGAATCGTCTAGCGACAGAGAGAATAGAAGGGAAAGTGGCACCCGGTAAGGAAGGAGTTAATCGAGGTAGGCGCCCCCCCGATGGGCTAGGGGGGAGAATCGGGGGGGGTATTGGGGAGTGGCGAAGGGTTGGAGAGTAGGTAATGATTGGGAGGTGGGGAAGGATTGGGGAGTAGGGGAGGGTTGGGGGTGGGAAGATTGAGTTATGGGGGGGATGATTGGGGTATTGGGGGTCGGGGAGGATTGGGATATTGGGGAGAGGATTGGGGGTTAGGAAGGATTGGTGGGTATTGGAGAATAGGGGAGGATTGGGGGTATTTAGAGTTGTGGGGTGTAGGTGGTGCGGTAAGGGTGTCGGTGGGAGTTAGGGGTAGCGTGTGGGGCGATAGTGGAAGTGAGGAGGGAGTTAACTTTCCTCCTTAAACCCGAACATATAAGGAATTTTGGTATTGATCGAAGGAGACTCCCTCCACTCCCCAATATGGTGGAGAGTTTGTTTCCTCCAAGATCCCTCCCCCTCCCCCCGCACATCTGATTAAAATTGTTTGGCGCCAGGGGGGAGGAGGAGGAGGAGAAGGAGAAGGAGGAGACCTTAATGATCCATTGCTGGTCTCGAGAGGAAGGAGAAATGCAGTGAGCGGGAATGAAAGATAAAAGGCGCCAGGGGAGGAGGAGGAGTGGGAAGGGAGGAGGGAGGGAAGAGGAGGATTGGGAGAAGGAGGAGGAGGAGGAGGTAGGGGGAGGAGTGGGAGGGAGGGGGAGGTGTGGGAGGGAAAACAAGAGGAATGGAGGTGATGGGGACTGAGAATAAGGGGACGGAAAGGAGATAGAAGAGTAGGAGGGGAAGAGAGGAGGTTAAGGAGAGGAGAGGAGGGGAGGAGTGGGAGAGAGGGAGAAGAGGTGAAGGAAGACGAGACTGAAGGAGGATATAGAAGAGGAATGGAGGTGAAGAGGACTGAGAGTAGGAAGAGGACGGGAAGGAGGTAGAAGAGTAGGAAGGGAAGAGAGGAGGGGAAGGCAGGATAAAGAGAGTAAGATAGTAGTAAGAGTGGAGAGCCAACGGGAATGAAGAAGGGAGGAGGAGGGAGAGGAGAGGGAAGGGGAAGAGAGACGGAGGAGGAAAAGGCGAGGGTTAGGTGAAGGCCAGCTGGTGGCGGTGGGTGGGTGTGGGTGGTGGGTGGACGTGGGGGTGGGGGTAGTTAGGAGACTTTGAATACAGCGAATCCGAGCGGAATCACGTTGAAGTGGACGAGGAAAAATTTGCACGAAGGAATGGAGAGAGAGAGAGAGAGAGAGAGAGAGATAGTTTGTGTGTGTGGGTGAGAGGGAGGGGGAGGAAGGTAGTGAGAGAGGAAGACTGAGAGAGAGAGAGACGAAGATTCGGGTGGGAGGGAAGACGAGGAGAAGGAGGAGGAGGAAGAGGAAGAAGAAGTACTCGTTAATTGTAGTGGTCGAGTGGCTCAAGAAAACAAGTTGGCCGAAGAGGCTGGGATTTAGTCGTGGCCAAGAAAGTTAGTTTGGAGTGGAACGGGCAGGCTGGCAGGCAGGCTGGCAGGCTGGCAAGCAGGCTGGCAGGCAGGCTGGCAGGCTGGCAAGCCGAAAGAGGAAGGAGGAGGGCAAGACAAGAGAAGGAAGGGAACATTGAAGATCAGAAACGGAGGGACAATTGGAGGAGGAAGAGGAGAGCATTGAAGAAGAGGAGGAAGCCAAGGAAGAGAGTAAAGAAGGAGAGGAGGAGGGTGGGACCATATTAGAGCACGAGGAAGAAGAGGATGAGGCCAAAGAAGATAGGAAGGAAAGGACGGGAGGAGGGAGGGCGACCATGAGGAGGAGAAGGAAGAGTGGAGACGTCCCCTTGTCCGGAGATCTTGGAGGAGGAGGAGGAGTTCATGAGGGCGATCGAGGGGCAGCGCGAATAAACGAGTGGGAGTGAGGGTGATGCCTGAAGGAAGAGGAGGAGGAGGAGGAGGAGGAGGAGGAGGAAGAGGAAGAGTACTTGGGACAAGACCCGGAGGCTCCACACCTCCCCGGATCCTTCGTATATCGGATGCCTCTTCTTCTTCCTCCTCCTCCTCTGCCTCTCCTCCTTTCCCTTTTTCTCCCACTTCCTCATCTTCCTTCTCTTTCTCCACTTCCTCCTCCTCCTCCTCCTCCTCCTCTACCTCCTCTACCTCCTCTACCTCCTCCTCCTCTACCTCCTCCTCCTCCTCTACCTCCTCCTCCTCCTCCTCTACCTCCTCCTCCTCCTCCTCTACCTCCTCCTCCTCCTCCTCCTCCTCTACCTCCCCTCCGCCTCCTCCTCTACCTCCCCTCCTTTCCCTTTTTCTTCCACTTCCTCATCTTCCTCCTCTTTCTCCTGTCGTTCCTCTTTCTCCATTTCCTCTTCCTCCTCCTCCTCTGCTTCCTCTTCCTCCTCTTTCTTCTCCCCTCCTCTTCATGCCTCCTCCTCCTCCTTTTCCTTTTTCCTTCCACTCGCACATCTTCCCCCTCTTCTTGTCCTTCCTTTTCCTCCTCTTCCTCCTCCCCTCCTCTTCCTCCTCCCCTCCTCTTCCTCCTATTCCTTTCATTTTCCTCTTCTTCCACTTTCACCACCACATTTTCTAACTCCACCTCTTCATTCTTCACTTCCTCCCTCCTCCTCCTTTCTCCTCTTCCACCTTCACCATCTTTTCTTATAACTACCTTTTCTTTCTTCACTTCCTCCTCCTCCTCCTCCTCCACCTCTGCACCCTTCTCGTCCTCCCGCTCCTCTTCCTCCTTCCTCCTCCATTTCTCCATCACCCTCATACTCCCTTTCTTTCGTCGTCGTCCTCCTACTCTTTGTCCCCCTCCTC
This sequence comes from Oratosquilla oratoria, assembly GCF_046742065.1. Classification (NCBI taxonomy): domain Eukaryota; kingdom Metazoa; phylum Arthropoda; class Malacostraca; order Stomatopoda; family Squillidae; genus Oratosquilla; species Oratosquilla oratoria. Next base: position 7,160,136 of record NC_134782.1, read on the forward strand.
CTCATCTTCCTCGTACTCCTCCTCCTCGTCTTCTTCCTCATCCTCCCCTCGTCTTCTTCCTCCTCCCCCTCCTCCTCCTCCTCCTCCTCCTTATCATCATCATCATCATCTTCCTCACCCTCCTCCTCCTCGTCCTCTTCGTCCTCCTCGTTCTCATCCTGGCTTTCCCCTCCTCGTCGTCGTCCTCCTTATCCTCTTCGTTCTCATCCTCGTTCTCCTCCTCGCTTCCTCCTCTTCCTCATGCTCCTCCTCTTCCTCATTCTCCTCCTCTTCCTCATTCTCCTCACCTCCTCCTCCTCCTCCTCCTCCTCCGCGCGGTCTTTCCCCTCGTCATGTACTCGGCCCACACCACCACCACCTCGAGTGCGCGCGTGTCCTCCTCCCTCCTCCCTCCTTCTCCCTCATGCCCTCTTAAAGACCATGAAGTACCCTCCTCTTCCCTTCCCTTCCCTTCACGGTCCTCGTAGCGCCCCTCCTCTCGAGCCCTTCTCTTCTTCCCCTCCATGTCCCTCCGATTCTACTCTTCCTCTCATTTCCTTACCTCATCTTTTCCTTCCATCCTCTATCCCCTTTCCTCTGTGCCCTTCCCACTTCGCCCTTTCCTCTCCCTTCCCACCTCCCCCCCTTCGTCTCGTTCGCCCCTTTTTCTTTCATTCATACTCTTCCTCCATGTCATTCGCCCTTCTCCACCCACTCCTTCAACATTCTCCTCCTCCTTCATCCTCTTCTACATCTCCTTCACCCTCATCTTCCCATTCTTTCGTTCTACTCCTCCTGCTCCTCCTATTCTTCCTCCTCCTATTCTTCCTCCTCCTATTCTTCCTCTTCCTCCTCTTCCTTCTCTTCTCCCTCCTCTTCATTCTCTTCTCCCTCCTCTCTCTCACTCGCCCTCCTCCTCCCTCTCACTCGCCCTTCTCCACCTCCCTCGTCCTCTTCCTCTTTCTCCTCATATCCCTCCTCCTCCTCTTACTTGCTCGCCCTCCTCCTCCTTCTCCATTTTCTCCTCCACTTTCTCTTTCTCCTCTCCCTCCTCCTCCCTCTCCATCGCCTTCCTCCCTCCTCTCCTTCTGCCTCCTTCTTTCGCAGGAGTCTTCTTCCTCCCTCCTCCTCCTCCTCCTCCTCCTCCTCCTCCTCCTCCTCCTCCTCCTGACGTCTGGCCCGATGAGGACTCCTGCCAAACCCCCAAAGTGAACACCCTCATCCCCCCCTCATCTTCCCCCCAAACGGGACACACCCCTTCTCGCGCACAAACATCCAGCATCTCACGACCTCCCTTCATCTCACGACCTTTCCTGTCACAAGACTCGCGCCGTCTCACGACTTGCTTCCATCACACCACCCACGTCTGTCTCACGGCTAACTCCCGGTCTCACATCCTGTCTACATCACACGACTCCCCCCCCCCCTCAAGATTTCATGACATCCCCTCCCCCCACATCACATGACCTTCATCTCCCTCACATTACACGATGATCCTAACCTTGTATCACACGAACACCTCCTCCCCCTCACACCCTTCCCCCCTCACACCCTTCCCCCCTCACACCCTTCCCCCCCTCACACCCGTCCCCCTCACACACCCTTTCCCTCACACACCCTTTGCCTCACACCCTTCCCCCCTCACACCCTTCCCCCCTCACACCCCCTTCCCCCTCACACCCCCTTCCCCCTCACACCCCCTTCCCCCCTCACACCCCTTCCCCCTCACACCCCCTTCCCCCCTCACACCCTTCCCCCCTCACACCCTTCCCCCCTTACACCCTTCCCCCCTTACACCCTTCCCCCTTTACACCCTTCCCCCCTTACACCCTTCCCCCTCACACACCCTTTCCTTCACACCCTTCCCCCATCACAACCCTTCCCCCATCCCCTGCCCCCTCCCACTTTTCCCCCTACCCCCTCACATCTTTCCCCCTCACACTCTTCCCCCTCACACCCTTCCCCTGTCACCCTCACACCCTTCCCTCTCACACCCTTCCCCCACTCTCCCCCTTCCTCCTCCCCGTTCCCTGACTCTTCCATCTCCCGACCCAGACCCCACAGTCTGTCCTCTGACAGATCCCTCCCGTGTGCATCCCTCCTACCCGCCCATCTCCTCCTCCTCCTCCTCCTCCTCCACATCTTCCTCCTCCCTCTTCCCTCCTCCTCGTCACAACCTTGTCCTTTCCACGGCTCCTTCAGCGCATGCGCCATCAACTCCGTTACCGCATCAAAGTTAACCAAACGAACTTTACCTAACTTAGCCTAAATCTGTATATGCCTAACCCAACCCAGCCTAATCTATGTATCCCTGATCTGCATTTACGTAACCTAACCCAGCGTAATCTATAAAAACCTAACCTACCCATATTCTTCCTCCCCCTCCTCTTCCTCCCCTCCTCTTCCTCCCCTCCTCTTCCTCCCCTCCTCTTCCTCCCCCTCCTCTTCCTCCCCCTCCTCTTCCTCCCCCTCCTCTTCCTCCCCCTCCTCTTCCTCCCCCTCCTCTTCCTCCCCTCCTCTTCCTCCCCTCCTCTTCCTCCTCAT
>NC_134782.1:7172658-7200158 GCF_046742065.1 Oratosquilla oratoria
CTTATTCTTCCTTTTCGTCTTCCTCTCCCTCTTCTTCCTCTTCGTCTTCCTCTCCCTCTTCTTCCTCTTCGTCTTCCTCTCCCTCTTCTTCCTCTCCCTCTTCTTCCTCTTCGTCTTCCTCTCCCTCTTCTTCCTCTTCGTCTTCCTCTTCCTCTTCCTCAACCTCTCCCTCTTCTTCCTCTTCGTCTTCCTCTTCCTCAACCTCTTCTTCCTCTTCTTCCTCTTCGTCTTCCTCTTCGTCTTCCTCTTCGTCTTCCTCTCCCTCTTCTTCCTCTTCCTCTCCCTCTTCTTCCTCTTCGTCTTCTTGCTCTTCGTCTTCGTCTCCCACTTCTTCCCCCACTTCTTCCTCTTCGTCTTCCTCTCGCTCTTCTTCTGTCTCTTATACATCCTTTTCTTCCTTTTCCTCTTCTTGTTTACCTCCTTGAAGGTAAGTTTCCACGGTGAGACTTGCGTCAGATGTAATAAAAAGGAAAAGGACCACTGGGCAGGGAAGGGGTTGATTGAGAACCTACCATGAGGCTTTCTCCACGGAGATGAATAAAATCGCCTGGCGCCAGGCGGAGCGAAAAAGAAAAGTGGCACCCGGCAAGGAAGGAGGTTAAACAAGTTTGTTAGTCTTTTAGATCCGCGCCCTTTTTAGAGAAGTTAGTTGATCTTAAGTCTTGTTTAATGGGGATTATTCAGAATGTAGGTTAGGAGAGTGGGCCACCCAGATCAAGGGATTCAGGAAGGCTGCTTTGTGTTCTGCTCATAATTGTGAGGCGAGGCTTGTTTACGTCCTGAGTGTCGAGGGTTTTGAGTTGTGGTTGGATTGTTGTGTCATTAGTGTTTGTTGGGTCTTTGGCGCACCTTCTAGGCTTACAAGGTCATTGACCTCTTGGCGTGGGGGGTGGGGTAAGACTTTTACCTCATGGTGTTATTATTATTATTACTATTATTATTGTTGTTTTTTATTATTGTCGTTGTTGTTTTTATTGTTGTTGTTGTTAATGTCCTTTTTATTGGTGGTGGATTTGTTGCCCCTTTTTGTATAAGATATTTTTTATTCAAATTATTTTTGCATTTTCATGGAATTATTTAATTTATTATCTACTTGTTATTGATCAGTTAATTTGATTATTTTTATTGTATTACTGTTTCATTATTTCATTTGTTTATGTATTCATTTATTTATCTGTTTATTCTATCATTGGCCATAGAGTATAAGCTGTGGTCTAGTCTCTTTGTGTGTACATACTGTATAGATCGGGTCTGGCCGGGCCTGGCCATCCAGTGAGGGGAGGAAGGGATGCAGGTCAGACAGGTTCCCGCAGGTCACAGGTCATAGGTAATGACCCGCACATGCACGTCCGCTTTTCTGTGGACATGAAAGGACGTGTGTGTGTGTGTGTGTGTGTGTGTGTGTGTGTGTGTATGGATATTGGGAGCGTGTCATTTGTATATTTGTTATTTTGTTCATTTATTTGTTTGTTTATGAGAGTGAGATGGAGAGATGATGACGGAAGGTTGGACATTGGAAATGGGACGATTTCTTGGGCAGTTACCATTGCTGCTGCTATCCATGAGGAGGACAACATCTTGATTGCGAGCTGGGATAAGTGGCAGGAATCATCCTCCTCTTTCCCCCCCTCCTCTTTCTCCCTCTTCCTCCTCCTCCCCTCTTCCTTCTCCTACCGTCTTCCTCCTCCCCTCTTCCTCCTCCCCCTCTTCGTCCTCCTCTTCCTCCCCTCTTCGTCCCCTCTTCGTCCTCCTCTTCCTCCCCTCTTCCTCCCCCTCTTCCTGTCCCTCCTGCTCCTCCTCTTCCTCCACCTCGTTTTTCTTCTCCTCCATCTTTGGCGGCGGCGGCGGCGGTGGTGAGGCGAGATGGGAGAGGAAATCCCTCATTAAGTCCAAGAGGGGATTTGTCCTTCAGCCTCTGAGTCAACGAGGTCAAGGTCATCTTGGGTCGTCGGGCGGGCCCACAACGACGCCAAGGCCAAGCCGCGTTGCCGTCGCCATGGACATCCTCCCCCTCCCCTCCTCCTCCCCCTCCCCTCCTCCTCCCGCTCCCCTCCTCCTCCCGCTCCCCTCCTCCTCCCACTTCTCCTCACCCTCCTTCTCACCATGCTCCTCCTCCCACTTCTCTCTTTTCCTCTCCTTTCTTCTTCTCCTCCTCTTCCTCCTCCCCCTTTCTTCTCCCCTTTTTCCTCCCTTTTTTCTCCTCCTTGTCCCCCTTTCTTCCCCTTTCCCCCTTTCTTCCCCTTTCCCCCTTTCTTCCCCTTCCCCCTTTCCCAATTTCTTCCCCTTACCACCTTTCTTCCCCTTTCCCCCTTTCTTCCCCTTTTCCCCCTTTCTTCCCCTTTTCCCCCTTCCCCTTTCCCCCTTTCTTCCCCTTTCCCCCTTTCTTCCCCCTTTCCCCCTTTCTTCCCCTTTTCCCCCTTTCTTCCCCTTTTCCCCCTTTCTTCCCCTTTTCCCCCTTTCTTCCCCTTCTTCCCCTTTTCCCCATTTCTCCCCTTTCTTCCCCTTTTCCCCCTTTCTTCCCCTTTTCCCCCTTTCTTCCCCTTTTCCCCCTTTCTTCCCCTTTCCCCCTTTCTTCCCCTTTCGTCCCCTTTCCCCCCTTTCTTCCCTTTTCCCCCTTTCTTCGCTTCCCCCTTCTCCCCCCTTTCTCCTTCCCCATTCTTCTCCCCATTCTTCTTCCCCCCTTTCTCCTTCCCCGTTCTTCTCCCCATTCTTCTCCTCCCCATTCTCCTCCCCCCTTTCTTCCCCTTTCCCCCTTTCTTCGCTTCCCCCTTCTCCCCCCTTTCTCCTTCCCCATTCCTCTCCCCATTCTTCTCCCCATTCTCCTTCTCCCCCCTTTCTTCCCCTTTCCCCCACTTTTCCCCCTTTCTTCCCCTTTCCCCCTCTTTTCCCCCTTTCTTCGCTTTCCCCCTTCTCCCCCTTTCTCCTTCCCCGTTCCCCCTTTCTCCTTCCCCGTTCTTCTCCCCATTCTTCTTCCCCCCTTTCTCCTTCCCCGTTCTTCTCCCCATTCTTCTTCTCCCCCCCTTTCTCCTTCCCCATTCTTCTCCCCACCTTTCATCTCATCTTTCCCCTTTCTTCTCCTTCCCCTTTCTTCTCCTTCCCCTTTCTTCTCCTTCCCCTTTCTTCTCCTCCTTTCTTCTTCTCCTCTCTTCTCCTTTCCCTTTCTTCTCCCCTACTCCCTTTCTCCTCTCCTTCCCATCCCCCTCCTCCCCATCCCCACCTCCTCCCCTCCTTCCCATCCCCCTCCTCCCCATCCCCACCTCCTCCCCTCCCCTCAACCTCTTCCTCTCCATTTTCTTCCCCTCTTCTTCCTTTAATTTTCTCTTTTGCTGTTCAATCTTCGTCGTCGTGTGGCCCTCTGCCTCTCTTCTCTCTTCTCTCTCCTCTCTCCTCTCATCTTCTCTCTTATTCTCTTATTCTCTCCCCTTCTCTCCTATTCTCTCCTCTTCTCTCTTCTCTCCCCTCATCTCTTCTCTCCCCTCACCTCTTCTCTCCCCTCATCTCTTCTCTCCCCTCATCTCTTCTCTCCCCTCACCTCTTCTCTCCCCTCATCTCTTCTCTCCCCTCATCTCTTCCCTCCCCTCATCTCTTCTCTCCCCTCCTCTTCTCCCTCATCTTTCTTTTTTTTTTCTCTCTCTCTTCTCCCTTCTCCGTTCTATCCTTCTCGACTCCTCCTTTTTCTCCTTGTTCCCCTCACCCGTCCTGCTTTCTCCATCTGTCTCTGTACCTCTCGCTCCATCCCCCTATTCCTTCAGCTTTGCCTTTGTCCACCCATCTCGCCCTCTTCCCCCTCTTCCCTTTTCTTCCCCTTTCCTTCTCCTCCTCTAGTCCCCTCCCTCACCCTTATCTCACCTTCCGTCCCCTCCATCTTCCCCCTGTCCGCCGTTTTATTTACTGCCATTTCTCTTCGTATTCTACGCGCGCGCGCACACACACACACACACACACACACACACACACACACACACACACACGCACGCACACACACAGTTTTCATCTTTGCTGGCCCTCCGCTTCTCCTCCTCCGGGCCCCGCTCCCTCTTCCCCCCTCCTCCTCTCCTCCCCCTTCCCCTCCCCCTCTCCTCTCCCTTCCCCTCCCTCCTCTCCTCTCCCTTCCCCTCCCTCCTCTCCTTCCCCTCCCCCTCCCCCTCTTCTCCTTCCCCTCCCCCTCTCCTCCTTCCCCTCCCCCTTCCCCTCCCCCTCCCCCTCTCCTTCCCCTCCCCCTCTCCTTCCCCTCCCCCTCCCCCTCTCCTCCGTCCCCTCCCCCTCTCCTCCTTCTCCTCCTTCCCCTCCCCCTCTCCTCCTCCCCTCCCCCCTCCCCCTCTCCTCCTTCCCCGCTCCCCCTCTCCCCTCTCCTTCCCCCTCTCCTCCCCCTCTCCCCTCTCCTCCCCCCCTCCCCTTCCCCCCTCTCCTTCCCCCCTCTCCTCCCCCTCCCCTTCCCCCCTCTCCTTCCCCTTCCCCCCTCTCCTTCCCCCTCCCCCCTCTCCTTCCCCCTCCCCCCTCTCCTTCCCCCTCCCCCCTCTCCTCCCCCTCCCCCCTCTCCTCCCCCTCCCCCCTCTCCTCCCCCTCCCCCCTCTCCTCCCCCTCCCCCTCTCCTCCCCCTCCCCCCTCTCCTCCCCATTCCCCCTCTCCTCCCCATTCTCCCTTCTCCCCCTCTCCCCCTCCCCATTCCCCCTTCTCCCCCTCCCCCTCTCCTCCCCATTCCCCCTTCTCCCCCTCCCCCTCTCCTCCCCATTCCCCCTTCTCCCCTTCCCCCTCTCCTCCCCATTCCCCCTCTCCCCCCTCTCCCTTGAACGCGTCCGAAATAGTTGCAGATTCTTGTGTCCGCCTCTTCCATATACGCCAAGCTTTGGTGTGCTTTGCTTGTTTAGGGGTGTTTGTTGCGTGTGTGTGCGCGCGTGTGTAATTCACCATGGTCTTGGATTACGTGTTGGACTCGTGATCAACAGCTACAACCCTCCCGGATGAGAGCTCAGAGGTCATGTAGTACCGATCTAGGGATAATGATGTGACACACACACACACACACACACACACACAATTTCCCCGCTCACGAAGCTGGAGTAACGGCTTGCAGCGCAGCGATACTAAAATTATTTTAGCCCTGGGCGAGATTCGAACCCGGACCGCTGGGTTAGCAGTTGCGAACGCTACCACTGCGCCGTCAAACCTTGTGTGTGTGTGTTCAGGTTGTTCACACACACACACACACACACACACACACACACACACACACACACACACACACACACACACTGCATTTAACCTCTGCCATATCTTTCTGGAATGGTATATTATGTATTGTGTTATTTTGTTTCTCTTTTTTGTGGCCCCAGTGGATTTTTTTTTATATAAAAGGGGGAGGTGCTACTATGGGACGAAAGGGACCACAATGGCTCGGGCGAGATTTTTAGGGTCGTACTTTTAAAACGTTTCTTCGCCAGCCCTGGCAAACGTTTGCGACCAATGAAAAGTAGGATTTTGTCAGTTTTATTGGTTGTGTACTTATGAAAATTAGGGGTAGTTACATTTTACTGGCAAGCCTGTGTGAAATAGAAAATGGAACCCCCATAGAAAATGGACCCCGGGGTCTATTTCCCTACAGGAAATGGACCCCCCCCCCACTCAAAACACCAGAATTTTTATTCTGTTTATTAAACAGATAATAAAATAACATTCGTTTATAAGTATTGTTTATTAGAATACTGAACTTGATGGCTATGATTTGCATTTTAGTGTGGGAGGTCCATTTTCTACATGGGGGTGAGTGGGGGTCCATTTTCTACATGGGAGTGAGGACCCGTGGTCCATTTTCCACTATAGAAAATGTACCCGGGTCCAATTTCAGGGGGTACCTATTTTATTTCACACGGGTAAACTAGATAAAGCCAATAAAACTAGGTTAAGATCTAAAGGTTTTGAAAGTACGGCATAGGTAAGATCCCCATATTGAGAGCGATATTGCCTCTTCGTGTTGTAGTCTTGTTTACATTGTCTTGTGTAGTAGAAGATTCTTGTGAGCAGGGTCTTGTATATTGGGAGAGTCTTGTGACCAGGATCTTGTATAGTGGGAGACTTGTAAGCAGGATTTACCAGGTACTTGTATAGTGGAAAAGTCTTGTGAGTAGGGTCTTGTATAGTGGGAGAGTCTTGTGAGCAGGGTCTTGTATAGTGGTAAAGTCTTGTGAGCAGGGTCTTATATCATGGGAGAGACTTGTGAGCAGTGTCTTGTATAGTGGAAGACTTCTGAGCAAGGTCTTGTATAAATGAGTAGGAGTTTTGTGAGAGTAGGATCTTATTTAGTGGGAGATATTTGTGAGCAGGGTCTCGTAATGTTGGAGAGACCCGCAGCATGAGGTTCTTGGGAGAAGAAGGTCTTGTTTAGTGGGAGAGTCTCCCTCTCCAGGAGGCTCTTGAGAGCCTCTGGGCTGACGGCGTCTGGGCCTTTCTTGCGTATAACTGGTAAGTCTGACTGGCTGGCACTCTGGGCTCTTCTTGGAGGAAACAACCTCTTGGCACTATGTAGGCCACGATGCTATGCATGGGTGTGCGCGCCCGCGCGCGTGTGTGTGTGCACGTGTGCGTGTGTGTGTGTGTTGTGCTTTCTGCAGTAATGCGTTCATGGTCTTCTGACGCCTTGTTATGGTACAGGCTGTGTTTGTGTGTGTCCATACTTCTTTTGTTTATTGTTTTTATTATAATGTTGCTGTTATTATTGCGTTTTTTAACTGCACCAATGCAGTTGTCTCACGGTTTCCCCTCCCCACCCCACCTCTCTCTCTCTCTCTCTCTCTCTCTCTCTCTCTCTCTCTCTCTCTCTCTCTCTCTCTCTCTCTCTCTCTCTCTCTCTCTCTCTCTCTCTCTCCATCTATGTATCTGTTGGTTATTTATGCACTGGCCCAGTCCGTTTTCTTTTTGGCACTCTTTTAGTCGGGAGGTGCTTTCCTTGGCGCTGCTTACGCTCGTGGTGCCGGTCGTTGACACCCTTGCTCCACCTCTAGCACCACTAACCTTGATCTTTGACAAATCGGCCCCCCCCGGGGGGGGGGCTTTTGGTGCTTGAAGCTGGCGGGGTGGGGGCGGTTCCCTGCTACACCAACTCTTGAGTACAGTCTTCCCTACAAGTCCCTTCACCTGCCTCTGTCTCTTTCGCTCTCTCTCGCTCACTGTCTCTCTCCCCTATCTATCTCTCCAGCATTCTCCTCCATCTTTCTATTTCCCCTTTTTCTCCCCCATCTCATTCCCCTCTCCCCTCTTTCTCCTCCTATCTCATTCCCCTCTCTCTCTCCCCTCTCTCTCTCCCCTCTCTCTCCCCCCTCTCCTCTCCCATATTTCACCTCTTCTTCCCCTCTTTCCCTCCCTCTTTCCCTCCCTCTTTCCCTTCTTCCCCCTCTCCCTCCTCTTTCCCTTCCCCCTCTCCCTCTTCCCCATCTTTCCCTCTGTCTCCCCTCTTTCCCTCTGTCTCCCCTCTTTCCCTCAGTCTCCCCTCTTTCCCACCCCTCTTTCTCCCCTCTCCCCTCTCTCCCTCTTCCCTCTCTCCCTCTCTTTCTCCCCCTCCTAGTGTAATCCCTTCGCCAGCCAGTGGGTGCCACGGAGATGAATGAAACCTCCACCCTGTCGTCAGGGAAAGTGAAAGTTTGGGACTGCTGCAAGGAAGGGCTTGATCGAGAATTGTCTTTCGTCCTTTCGCCAAAGAGGGACGGGGGGGGGGGCAGTGCCGCAAATCGCCTGGCGTTTACGCAAAGATCGAAAACAAAAAACAAACACGTTTGAAATGCCTCTCTTTCGACGTCATTTTCTCTCTCTACGAGCTTCTCTTCGTTGTCGTGCGACGAAATGGCTTCCTCCTACGGTCTGTTCCGTTCGAAAAAGGAGGAGGAGGAGGAGAGGGCGAGATTGAAACACATGAATTTGCATGGCGGCACCTCCCGGAGCTATGACACGACTAATTTTAACTCCGCCACGACGCAAATCCTCCGCAGGCACGTTTTCTCTTGGCACGTGCCATGTCTCGGTGCCCCGGCGGCACTCTTTGGCACCATTTGGCACGCCCGAAGCTCGCGGTCGGTCTTCATCCGCCTCCCCCCCTCCCCCCTCCCCCTCATGGTGTGTGTCTCCCCATTCCCCCCACCTCCCCTCTTCCGTCTCTCCCTCCTCCTTCCCCTCTTCCGTCCCCCTTCCTCATCTCCCCTTCCCTCATCTCCACTTCCCTCATCTCCCCTTCCCTCATCTCCCCCTCCTCCATCTCTCCCCCGTCTCCCCTTCCCCCATCTCTCCCCCGTCTCCCCTTCCCCCATTTCTCCCTTCCCCATTTCTCCCTTTCTCCCTTCCTCATATCCCCATTCTCTCCCCTCTTTTTTCCCTCCTTCATCTCTCGTGTCCCCCGTCCCTCTCACTGCCCCCCCCCCTCCCCACCTTTTTTCGTTGGGATTGGCCCGTGTGTGTACACGCCCCTTCAAGACTCGAACGTTACGTCCTCTGCACCACTACCCCTGACATTTGAGGCTCTTTGTGCTAACGTTAACTCCGACAGCGTACTACTGACCTTTACGTTTGTCTTCTCTTTATGTGCTATTAGTAGGCCACCTCCCCTCTCCTCCCTCTCCCCTTTCTCTTCCATCTCCCCCTCCATAGTGCTGTAAGCTACCTTCCCCTCTTCCACATTCCCCTCTCTCTCCCCCTCTCTCCCCTCTCCCCCTCTCTCCCCTCTCCCCCTCCCACCTCCCGCCCCCCCCTTCCCCTATTTACTTTTGCCTTCTGCATTGTTTATGCAGTCAGGTAGGCTGTTCCCGTTAGGCCTATTGACGTTGATGAGAGGCTGGATTTCCAGGCGTGATTCTTCTGTGGTGGGGGTTTACTGAGGCTGTATCGTCCAACCATGGGTTAGATCGAGGGTCCTGCACTGGACTGTCAATTCAGGGTCTTTACTAGGTGGTTTGTATCCTGCAGTCGCTACAACGTGGTAAGGGTGTCTCACCTCCCGTGGGTTAGGCAAGCGGTCCTGCAAGGGATCTTGAAGGATGAACGCAACAGCCCCTCTCGAGGCTGTACACATACTCGCCCACCAGAAAGGGTGGAACTGCTTCGGTCGACAAGTCCATACGCTTTCCTTTTCCCCCCATCTCACTTTTCTCCATCTCCCTTCCCCCCTTTTTCCCGTATCCCCCATTCCCCCTTCATCCTTCACCCTTCATCCTTCACTCTTCCCATTCCCCTTTCTTCCCATTCCCCTTCCCCCATTTTTCCAATTCCCCCTTTTCCTCATTCCCCCTTCCCCCTTCTTCCCATTATCCCATCCCCCTTCTTCCCATTATCCCTTCCCCTTCCCTTTTCTTTCCATTCCCTTCCCTCTTCTTCCCATTCTCCCTCCCCTTCTTCCCTTTCTCCCTTCCCCCATTCCCCCATTTCCCCTCCCCTTCTTCCCTTTCTCCCCTTCCCCCATTCCCTCTACCCCCTTACCCCCTCTCACCCTCTCACCCCATAAAGTTGTATGGGTTAATGTGCAATCACGGACATTTGAAACTGACCTAGGATGCCATATCAACTCTGCAGTAATGACTTGCGTTGTTGAGTGTTTGGTGTGTTTTATACAGAAGGGGTCTCTTGTTATCATGGTAATTTTATTTACTTGTTTTACTATTTTTTATTTATTTTATTATTTTTAATCACTTTTTTATTTATTTATGTAAATAAGAACGAAAGCTGTGTTTACATTCTCGTGATATTGGGTGGCTTAGGTTCGAGTCTAAGCAACTGTACACCCTGGTATGGAAGAAATAGTAGACCCTCTCCCCCCACCTCCCCCTACCTCCCCCCCATCTCCCCCTACCTACCCCCTACCTACCCCCCACCTCCCCCTACCTACCCCCCACCTCCCCCTACCTACCACCGATCCGTGGGAGTGATACTTCACTCCCCCCCCCAAAAAAAAAAAAAAAAATACCCCACCCCCCACCTCCGCGCCGCGCTTAATGGCGTGGCCAGTTGTTTAGTGTTATTACCCCCCACCTGGGGGCAGTTAGTGATAGGGCTCGTAGATCTGTCCACAGTAATTGTTATCACAACTTAACGCGGTTGGACTGTCGCTTGCCAGTTTCCAGATAGGCGGGGGTGCGGGGCATGTTCATGTCAGTGTGTACTTGCGTGTGAACTTGGTTCTAGTGTGTGTGTGTGTGTGTGTGTGTGGCCAGCCTCTGCACTAATATTGAAAAACCCGTAAAGTTGTGTAGTGTTAGTTTAATTTATTTTCCAGTTACAAAATAGTTGACATTCTGTAGATTTCCGTAGTTTTAGGATTATTTTTTATTATTTAGCTGAAATAAGTGTGATATTTTCTGGGGCCCCCTAAACCAAGGGACTTTTCAATATCTTTCCTTAGGGTTGGGGGGACGCCAGGGAGACGTATGATATTGCATCATAATTCAATGACGTCATTCTTTGTTTACTTTTGGTAGTAGCGCTCTCTCTCTCTCTCTCTCTCTCTCTCTCTCTCTCTCTCTCTCTCTCTCTCTCTCTCCCCTCTCTCCCTCTCTCCCCTCTCCCCCTCTCCCCCTCTTGTAGTACCCCGTAAGGTGGTTTGCAATGTTATCAACCCTTTGAGGATGTGTTCACTTCGTTGGAGTACAGAGGAAAGGAGCAACGCTCGTACTCTCCAGTTAACATAACAGAGTTTCAGAATCAGGGTCTTGGATACTGAGGATACATACTGTGTATTCATTTCATTTATACATTGAGTGTGTGTGTGTGTATATATATATATATGTATATATATATATATATGTATATATATATATATAAAACCCAAAACAGTATTTACAATTGTAACGTTAATTTTCACCTAACAGACTTCGCTGTATCATAAGCTCCTTCCTTTCCCTCCCTTCCTGCCTTCCCCCCTTCCCTCGTTTTTTTTTCTTTTTTTTTTTTTCTTTTCCGGATCACTTTTCTCATTCTTCTCCCCCCTCTCCTCTCCCCCCTCCCCCCTTGCCCCTCCCCCCCTTGTCCCCTTCCTCGCATTTCTCCCCGGTCACCTCTCCCCCCATCTCCTGGTCTTCCTCCTTTCTATATTTCAACTCGCGTTCCCCTCCCCGCGTTCCTCCTCCACTTCATCACATTCTACTCTACATTCCTCTCTTCCATGATCTCCCTCACGTTCCCCTCTCTCCTCCTTCCTCCTCCTTCTTCCTCCTCCTTCTTCCTCCTCCTTCTTCCTCCTCCTTCTTCCTCTCTTCCTCCTTCTTCCTCGTCCTCCTTCCTCCTTCTCATTCTCCTCCACTAGTGCTCCTCCTCCGCCCTTCTTCCCCTCTCGTAGTCCTCCTCCTCTTCCTCCTCCTCCTCCACTAGTGCTCGTCCTCCTCCTCCACTAGTGCTCTTCCTCCGCCTTCCATCCCATCTCGTAGTCCTCCTCCTCCTCCTCCTACTCTTCCTCCTTCCTCCTCTTCCTCCTCCCTCCTCCTCCCTCCTCCTCCCTCCTCCTCTTCCTCCTCCTCCTCCTCCCTCCTCATCCTCCCTCCTCATCCTCCCTCTTCCTCAGCCCTCCTTCACTTCTCGTCCTCCTCCCACCTCCTTCTGTTTCCACTACTCTTCCTCTTCTCCTCGTCTTCCGCCCTCTTCAGTTTCAGGAACTATTCCCCCCCCCCTGCCCCTCCTCCTCCTCCTCCTCCTCCCCGCGGCTCCTCCAGCGACGGTTCTGGTCGTCCCCCCGTGACTGTTTTCATTAATTCTTCCCGGCTTCCTTTTCGCATTCTTCCTTTGGACCCTTCGCCCACCCCCTTTCTCTTCCTCCCCTCCTCTTTCTCCACCTCTCTCTCTTCCTTCCTCCTCCTCCTCCTTCTCTTCCTCTTCTCCTCCTCTACCTTCTCCTCTTCCTCCTCCTCCTTCTCCTCTTCCTTCTCCTCCTCCTCCTCCTCTTCCTTCTCTTCATTCTCCTCTTCCTTCTCCTCTTCATCCTCCTCCTCTTTCTCTCCCTCCACGTCCTACTCTTCCTCTACCTCCACGTCCTTCTCTTCATCTTCCTCCTCCTGTCCCTTCTCTTCCTCATCTTTCTCCTCCTCTTCCTCTTTCCCCTATCCTCTGCTCTCCTTTTCACGCCCCCCTCTTCTCTCGACCCGCATTCTCTTCTCCCTTCTCCCCTCTCCCCCCGCCCCCCTCCCCCCCTCCCCCGCCGTATTCTCTTTTCCGTTCTCTCCAGTTCTCCTCCATTTCTCTTCGGATTCCTCGATTCAGCACTACACCTTTTCCATGCGTGTCTTCACACTTTTTTTTTTCTAATTCCTTTCCATTTCTTCCTATTCTCTCTCGCTCTCTGCCATTTCATTTTCTCTGCTGCAGTTTTCTCACTTGGAGAGAAATGCTGATCACTTCATTCCTATTATCTCTCCTTTCTCCCGTCCTTTCACAGCCTCCCTGACTCTGCTCTCTGCCTAATATTGTCCTCACGAGATGGAAGCGCTGGATATTTATCGGCGCTGAGATGCACTGTGTACACATCCTCTACGTCTCCACGTCTTTGATCTCAGTGTCTTTGTTTTTACTTTGGGTTTTGTCCGTGGATGTGTGTATTATACAAATGTAGTTCCTTTTGTTATTTGATTGGTATATTATCTGTATAATATTTAACTTTTGTTGCTGTTGGGTGTATTTTCTATAGTGTATTCAATTGTATAGATATATAAATCTTATGTGTGTGTGTGGATGTACATATATATATATATATATATATATATATATATATATATGTTTTATCAACCACAATGCACTTTAATTCTAAGCCAGATAGGGAGAGAGAGAGAGAGAGAGAGAGAGAGAGAGAATATGTCTAGTCCTAAGCAAGATATATTGAATTTCCGAAGCAAGACTTGTTAGGTAGGTCAGAAAGTTTTGACCGTGAGATTGCATAAGTCGTAGAAAAAACGTCCCGTAATAGTAGTCATGTTCTCAATCTCTTCATAATAAAAACTGCTGAGCTAGATTTTTCCGCTACATTCAGCAAAAAGAAATAAAGTGAAAAGTTGCTTTCAATATACAGAGTTAATCACGCTTGAAAACACAGAAAAATTGTTGCCTATTTTTGCCGTGTCGAGGAAAGATGGTACTATATATATATATATATATATATATATATATATATATATATATATATATATATAATTGTGTGTTTGTGTGCGTGTGTGTATTTGCATATATAAAAATAAAAGTACATTCTGTTCCAATTATATCGGCAACAGTTTGACCATAGTACCCTCACAGATAATGCGTGTTATTTATTCTTAGTCGCCATGCAATTGTATTAACGAGAGGAACTCTTCAATTTACAAGGATGAATACATATTTTGACTAAACTGTCCCCTGGGGTGGGAGAGGGCTTAAAATGTCCTGCTTTTAGTATGTTTTTTATTGGGTGCCGTCTGCCGATTTTATTCTTGTGACGAAGAGCCCTCCCGTGGTCGTTAACCATTTGCGAACGGATGGGGGGGGCGGGGGGTGTCGTAATTTTCGAGAACCACGTGTTGCTTTTGGCCGTTTGCAACATGTTCAGCCACATCGCACGTAGCATTACCAAGTACCTTCCCTCCCCTCCCCCCGCCCCGGTAGCGTCATCGGAAGCGTGCTGGTATCGCGTTCGCTTAGTTGTGGGTTCGAGTCCCGCACTTCTCTCCGATTCCCTACAGTCCAGGTGAATGTGAGTACGGCTTCGGCCGCAGCTACTCGGCGCCTCGTGGCGTAGGCTTCTCGCCTTATGAACAGACTGTGCGATGATGATGCGGGATATTGTCTTGTTGGTGTATTCCTTCTGGTTGTCTTGGGTTCTACTCAACCAGTATTTCATTGTAGCTTTGTTATTTATTTGTTTATTTGTTTTATTTGTTTTTATATCGTCAAAACCAAAGCCATGTTTTGCATGTCACTGTTCTCATGGCCCTGAATAGAAAGTAATGCTCACACACACACACACACACACACACACACACACACACACACACACGCACACACACACACACGCACACACACGCACACACACGCACCATGGCTAAGACCCATCTGGCATGGCTAGAAGCCAGAGATTGGGTCTTTCTAATCGCTCGGCCTAACAGGTCATTCTCAGGTCACGTGACCCATTTGGGGACAACTCGTTAAGAGGACACTCGATAAACACGGGTCTCGGGGAACCCAATGGCTTCATTATATATATCTCCCCCCCCCCGATATGAATAAAATAGCTTGGCGGCAGTCAGAAGTAGTATAATTTGGCAGTGAAAGGGGTTACATGCTCTCTCCTCTTTCCTCTTTCTCCTCTCCCTCTCTCTCTCATACTTATACTCTCCCAGTTCCCACAGAGCATCCTATCTTCTCACCGGTGGTCATACGAGGAACCGCTTGTGGCACTAGAATCCAACCCCAGAGGGTTGTCCCCCTGTGGCCCTTGTTGTTGGTGTCGTCGTCGTCCTGCTCTTTGTCCTCCCCCGGTGCTCTTGACCTTCTCCTCGCGAGCACAAGTGTCAATGACGGGGAGCGAAGACCTGTCGGACCTTTGTAGCCGATTGACAGCCTTTGTCAGCCCAGTACATCTGCTGACACGTCAGGTCTCGGCCGTTGGGGTGCGCGGGGGTGGGGGAAGGGGTTGCCGGCCCTGAAGGTGGCTTGGGGGAAGGGGGGGGAGAAAGAGGCCGGGAATGGGATAGCTGGGAGTCACGTGGTAGTGTAGGGATTGCCCTTAGGGTATTAATTTCAAAGAGCTTGATACCTGACTGAAGAACGCCTCAAGGGAGATAAACTACCCCTTAGGTCTCCCAGCGACTTAGGGACTCGAAAGTGATCAGAATATTGAGTGACGTTTCTGTGACGTCATTGGCCGGTGACGTCATAGTTCGTGACGTGATTGTTGTTGTTCAGGGAAATGATATTGTTAAATTGCCCTGTTGTCGAGCAATTACCGTGGCTTAGATACGCCCGAAGGGAGCGACGACCGACCGCAGGGCACTGGAGAAAGGGTTTGGAGAGTGTGTCCTTTGGTACCCGAGCCGGTGCTGCATCATTCGCGGCTCCCACCAATGGCTGCTGAATCTCGCGATACTCATCTGCTTTATGAGTTGTAAACGTGTGAGGACGGCGAATGGGAAGGGGGAGGGGGTTAGGTGGGCGGGGATAATGGCCCAGGGGGCGTTTGGGGGCGGTTGTCGGCGGGGGGTGTGTGTGCTCGAGTTTATGCCGGCGGGAAACGGTTAGGATATTGTAAAAGGTGTTGGTTAGGGGTGCCTCGGGGGTGCCAGGTTGTAGTAGGGCCTTTGATACTCCCAGGGGAGTGCCAGGGAGTTTTAGTCTGTGGTGGAGGAGGGAGAGTAGTGGAATGTGGACAAAATAGATTTTTTTTTCCTGGGAGTTGGGAGGTTGAGTTAGGACTTGTTGTGGAGTCACTGTGAAGTAATGTTTGGTTTTTACGTCACAGACTCCATACATCGGAAGACTAGGACGGTGCCCCTCACAGAGGGCTTTATAGCGTGGAATTTAATGAACCATGCCTTTGGTTCAACTTCGCCGGTGGCAGGATTCGAACCGCCATTCCCTCGACCTTGGCCGCAAGTAACGACGCCCTAACCCGCTCAGCCAGCGGGTTAGGGCGAAGGATCCAGTACAGATTGGCCCGACATGTCCAGAATCCAGGATTCGTTTCCAGAATTGGACAAGGTTGGTTTAGATTCGACACAACAAATCCGGGAGGATAATAGTCACTACTGAAACTAGGATAAATCTATCCGGGGTTGTGGTTGTCATTTATGTAGATAAGTTGTAGTTGTGATGGTTGAAAGACGAGGATTGTTGTCGGATGCGTGTTTTGAGTTGTTTTTGTTTTTGTGGTTGTAGTTGTGATGTTTGCATGTAGGGTTGTTATGTTTGGGAATGTTGGAGCTTATCGTGGTTACAGATAGGTTGTAGTGTTGGATTATAGGTTCCATGGTGAATGTTGGGTTGTTTAAGTTAGTGAATGTCAGACCTAGTGGGTAATGTATTAGGTTGTAGTTGTGATGTAAATTTAGGCCAGAGTTGTGATGCTTCAAATTTTGGGTCTGGTTGCGATATTTGTGAGGTCAGCTGTTGTTACATTTGTAATGGTGAATATCGGGGTTATTGTGACTAAAATTAAGATTGTAGTTGTGATGTTCAATGCAAATGCCTGAAGTCATGATTGTTGTAATTTGTGGCGTCAGTGAATATTGATTTTGTGTGTGTGTGTGCGTGTGCGCGCGCGCCCCGAGACCGTGCTTATCGAGTGTCCTCTTAACGAGTTGTCCCCCAATGGCTCACGTGACCTGAGAATGACCTGTTAGGCCGGGCGATTAGAAACGTCCTATCTCTGGCTTCTAGCCGTATGTGTGTGTGTGTGTGTATGTATATGTATATGTATGTGTGTGGTCTCGAACAGACATTGTGTGTGTGTGTGTGTGTGTGTGTGTGTGTGTGTGAGAGAGAGAGAGAGAGAGAGAGAGAGAGAGAGAGAGAGAGAGAGAGAGGCTCCAGTAAATGTTGTAGATGTGATACAAGTAGAATTTGTTTATGTTATCATGAGAACTGTGGTGGTGAGTGGTGAGGAGGAGAGGAAATGATGATGACAGAGAGGATGAGGCCGACCGCAGGGGGAAAACGAGAGGAAAATGGAGGCCATAGTCCATGTCAGCTCACCGGCGGGAGACGCTTCGCTAAACAGCCTGCGTGGGTAGAAAGTGGTTCTAGCGTATAGTGAAGATGGCGGGCGCCTCTTATTTTATTTATTTATGAATTTATCTATTTATTTATTTATTTTACTTTACGAGTCGGGTCCCCCGCCTCTAACCCTCCACTTTGATGGTCCATTGCAGGACCGTTCTACATCCCTTTCCCTCCTCTCCTCCTCTCCTCTCCTCTCCTCCTCCCCTCCTCTCGTCCTCCCCTCCCCTCCTCCCGTCCTTCCCTCCTCCTCTCCTCTCTTCTCCTTTCTTCCCCTCCCTCCCCTCCCTCCTTCTCCCTGCCTTCCTTTCCCCATCACGTTTTTTCCTCTTCCCCTCCTTCTCCCTCCTTTCCCTTCTCTCCTTTCTCTCCTTCCCCCTCCTCCTTTCCCCTGAATTCCTTCCCCCCCTCCCCTCATTTCCCCTCACCTCGTTTCCACTGACCTCCTTTCCCACTCCTCTCCTCCCCTTCTCTCCTCCCCCAATCCTCTCTTCCCCTTCTCTCCTCCCCTTCTCTCCTCCCCCACTCCTCTCCCCTTCTCTCCTCCCCCACTCCTCTCTTCCCCTTCTCTCCTTTTCTTTCCCCCCTCCTCTCCTTTCCCCTTCCTCCCCTCCCCTCCCCTCCCTTCCCTCCCTTCCTTCCCCTCCCTTTCCCCACCCCTCCTTTCCTTCCCCTCCCTTCCTTCCCCCTCTCCTCCTTTCCCCTTCCTCTCTTTTCCACTCTCCTCCTTTCCCATCTTGTTTATCCCGCCCCCTTCCCTCCTTCCTTCATCCCCTCCTTACACTCTTCCATGGAAGGCGTAGACCACAAGGATTTTTTTTTTTTTTTTTTTTTTTTTTTTTTTTTATCTGCAAGTAATTAAGATCCTGGGATAAGGACATCCAGCCCCCCTCCCCCCCTCCCCGTCCCTCGACACCGAAGTAATGAACGCGCGGAAAATGATTTTAGAGAAAATCGCGTTCGGAAAAAAAGAAATGTCTGTATTCATTTTGCTAATATTCTTATTAGGTTATTCGTGATAATTATAACATGAATTATAAGGATACATATGGTGATAGTTATGGTAAAAATACTACTACTACTACCGTACTTAGTAATGATAAAAATGATAATAAAGTAATAATAATACAGTAATGATCTATTTGTTCTGTATACCAAGAGCTTTTCCCCCCTTATAAGGGAGGTAGCCAAGTCAATGGCACGTACCTACTCCCACCCATTCCACTCCCATCCACCACCCTTTCCCCCCTCTCATCTTAGCTCCTCATGGATGACGGGTCATCCCTGTATCCCGCCCACTGCCCTGGGTCGGAAGTGATGTAGCAAGGCACAGTACGTCCACACAGTAATGATAGTAATGAAGATGATAGTGATAGTAACAATAGTAAAGAAGTGTTAATTGCAGTAAAGAAGGAGAGGGCGTTCAATAGAAGAATCACTTGGGATTGACCATAATAAAGTCTAACAAGACCATTGCCGCTTATGCGTCGTTTGATTATATCTTTATATATTTACTTTCATGTTTATATACACTAGTTTAGTTTTGTTTTCTACTTAATTTCATCTACACTTTGATATTTATTTTATATATATATTTTTTTCAACATAACCTCGTTGTGTACCGAGAGATTTAATGACCTTCATTCCTAATTTTAATTTAATTGTAAAATTACACACACACACTCCAGCAATATTGAGAAAATGAGCAAAACCTTTCGAGTGGTGTGGGGGGGTGGAGCAGTCATGGGTCGGTGGGACAGAAATACCTGTACCTGTGGCTGCATGGAGGGGGAGGGTTTAAGGCCGCGCCGAGATATGTAAATTAGTCTTAAGTTACGATGCGCTCGGTCCAGGACCCAGGAGGAAGTTCATAATTAAAATGTGGCCGGGGTCAACGCGGGGCTTGCGTACTGCATGCGGAGGGGGAGGAGTGGGAGTAGGAGGAGGAGTGGAAAGGAGTAGGAGTAAGAAAGGCTAGAGGGAAGAGGAGTGGAGGGAGACGAGGAGGAGGAGGAGGAGATGTGGAGGTGAGAGCGAGGAGTAGAGGGAAGAGGAGTGGAAGGAAGCGAGAAGAGGGGGTGAGAACGAAGAGGAGTAGAGAGCGAGGAGTAGAGGGAAGAGGAGTGGAAGGAAGCGAGAAGAGGGTGGAGGAAGAGGATGTGTGGAGGCGAGAAGGGGAGGAAGGAGGAGGAATGGAGAGAGGCGAGGAGGACGAGGAGAACCGTGAGATAGTGAGTGAAAGGTGGACGGTGCTGTCTGTCTCTCTGTGATGACCTAGTGAGTGCGGGGGAGGGGGGGGTCCGAATCAGGTCACGTCAGGTCAACTTGGAGGAGTTCACACAATTGCGAGATAATGGGTCGAGTCTGGGGTCACTGGGGGAGGGGAGGGGGAGGGAGAAGTAGGGCAAGGGGTTAGTGGAACAGTAGTTGATATGGTGGAGAAAAGATTGGAAAGGAGGAGGAGGAAGAGAGGGAGATAAGGAGGGAGCGGGAGACTGGAGCAGAAATTAATCTTGACCTTATGGTTTCCTGGGTTCACTCCCCCCACCCACCAACCTCTCCCTCGGCGCCAGACTAAATCCACCTACAAGTCGAGTTCGGTGGTGAAAAGATTGGTCGAAGTAGTTTTTGGCCTTTTCTCTCCCTGACAAAGCCCATGCACACTCTCCACCGCCCGCGGGTGATTAGAATCTGAGTAATAGGAAGTGAAGGAGGAGGGGGAAGAGGAGGGGGACGTGATGGTGGAAGAGGAGAGGAGGAAGAGGGAAGATGAGAATAGAAGGGGATGAAGAAAAGAAGGAGAAGAGGAGGGGGTTTATGATAGCTTTGTTGAATACGGGAGGAGGAAGAAAAGAGAGGAGGAGGAGGAAAATGTGGGCATCAGAGGGATTGTCGGTTCACTACAAAGAGGTTTTAATGTAAAAAGAAGAGAGGCTGATGAAAGTGAGATATAAGACAAAAAAGAGAAGAGAGAGGGAGCGTAGAGCGTGCCTGTCGTGTCTTGCGAGCCAAAGGAAGTTTTTCTTGAGCATTCACGGTGAGCATTTGGCGTGAGTGAGAGAGCTGGGAGTGAGAGTGAGTCGTGAGAGTGAGTGTGCCGGGCCAGACATTCCTCCCCCTTTGACTTAGGCGTGAAAGAGCCGTCGGAAAGTGAGGCAGGTATTGCTTTTGGTCGATATTTGCGGGTGCCTTTGTGAGCACCTCAAGTCGGGTCGACTAATTGAACCAGCTGCGAGCTTGAAGCCAGCTGGCCTGCCCTCGTGCCACGAGTGTGGCACGAGTGCCATTGGGAGCCAGAATGGCACTGATAGTTATATGACGCTTACTTTCGCGAAGGTATGAGGTGACAGGTATAGTTTATTTTCGCGGTGTTTATATAAAGCGATTGCAATATTGGCACTTTGTTTGGCGCAAGTTATGCAGCACCAAGGCCCCTTCTCCCTCTCCCCCTCTCCCCTCCTTTGCGTAAACTAGAATAAAATATATTAAGTGCCTCGGCAGCTCGGATAAGACTTGTATTTTCATCACGGCTGCACTCAATCTATGTTGTTTATCACAGTGATAATCGTATTGAATTCTTGTCGCTTAGTTCAATGGTGCTTCTATCCTTGTGGACAATATCACACCAGATAAATGTGAATTGTACCACTAAAACTACTTCAGGAGAGGACCAGATCATAAAGTAATTAAAAACGACCCAGACTTGAGTTGAATTGTTGAAATATATAGACAACTAAAAGTGTTGTAGTACTACAACTCTAGTTGTTGTATACGTGGCGCGCCTGTTGTAGTTTACAACACTTAATTGTAGTTATGAAGGAGTAGCAGGTGTAGTTATTTTCGTAATAGGTAGTTATTTGTGCGGTTCTTTTGTTCTGCAGTAAGAAAGGTGTGAGGTAGTTCCAGGGCGGCTGGGCAGTACACAAGAGTTTATGATATTAGTATCGATTAAGGAATTAAGGTGTGGATCAAGGAAGGAGGGAGACGGTGGGTGGAGGTGGATGGTGGAGGTGGTGGTGGGGGGTGTTGTTGTTGGTTGTGGTGATTGTTATTGTAGTTGGGGCGGTAGTTGTTGTAGTTGATTGTTGTGGTTGTGGGTATTGGTAATTTAGGTTGAATATTTAGGTTATAAACGTCCTTGCCATTATTACCTTTATTTTATTTATTTGTTTATTTGTTTATTTTTTATTATTTCTTTTACTTAAAATTCATCGTTTTCTATCATGTCTTGTACTTCGATAATAAATGTGTTTTATGGTTGTGTTCTGGCATATTTGTTTTTCAATGAAATGAAAATAAAAGTCAAAGTTCAGTACCTTTTACTTTTCTTACCATTGTATTTTTCTTTTTTCTTTTAATAATTTTGTAATTTCATTAAGTTTAGAAATTGTTTTTAGTGTTCTGTGGTTTAGGGAAAATGGTTTGTGGAAAGCCTTAATTTTTTTTTCTCGATTTAATTTTTTTTCTTTTATAAAAGTTATGTATGATTCGTCAAATCATTTAAAAATGTAAGTTGGAATATTTTCACATGGACGTAGGATTGAATTGCTCCCTTCCCTTGAGCTCGTTCGTAGTTACGGTGATGGACCATCAGGCGAATGGAATCGCTTGGAGCAAGCCAGAATAAAAGTGGCAGAGAACGCTACATTTTTATTATTATTGTTATCATTAGTATTCTTATTTTCTTTAAATTATATATATATATATATATATATATATTTATATATATATATATATATATATATATATATATATATATATATATATATATGTTGAGAGAGAGAGATATGAACTTTATTTTCTGTTAATTGACATTTTGAATAAGAAAGTGGCCCAGTGACGGAGGGGGGCGAGGGTGACTTTTAAGAGAGAGCAGCAACACGCGGAACAGCACACGACAGCAACAGAACATGTATTTATGTCCAGCGGAAGTCATCCGGAACGCAGAACAATTGGGTTTCCTCGGCTCTCGCTCTCTCTCTTTTTCTCTCTTCTCTCTCTCAACTCCTTTACCTCAGCCTTCACCTTTTTCACCTCATCCACCTCTTGTTCCCTTTTCCCTCTCTCCATTTTCTTCTTCCTCTCATCTTTCTTGTTTTCCCCCTCTCCTCGTTTTTCCTTTGTCTCGTTCCACTTCTTCATATATTCCCTCCCTCTCCCTTTACCTTCTCTTCTTCTTTCCCACTACTACTACTACTACTCCCTCTCCTTTCCCTCTCCCTCTCCTTTCCCTCTCCCTCTCCCTCTCCTTTCCCTCTCCCTCTCCTTTCCCTCTCCCTCTCCTTTCCCCCTCCCTCTCCTTTACCCCCTCCCTCTCCTTTACTTCCCACTCTCTCCTTTACCCCCTCCCTCTCCTTTACCCCCTCCCTCTCCTTTACCCCCTCCCTCTCCTTTACCCCCCTCCACTCTCCTTTACCCCCCTCCCTCTCCTTTCCCCCTTCCCTCTCCTTTCCCCCTTCCCTCTCCTTTCCCCCTTCCCTCTCCTTTCCCCCTTCCCTCTCCTTTCCCCCTTCCCTTTCCTTTTCCCCCCTCTCCTTTTCCCCCCTCCCTCTCCTTTTCCCCCTCCCTCTTCTTTTCCCCCTCCCTCTCCTTTTCCCCCTCCCTCTCCTTTTCCCCCTCCCTCTCCTTTTCCCCCTCCCTCTCCTTTTCCCCCTCCCTCTCCTTTACCCCCCTCCCTCTCCTTTTCCCCCTCCCTCTCCTTTTCCCCCTCCCTCTCCTTTACCCCCCTCCCTCTCCTTTTCCCCCTCCCTCTCCTTTCCCCCCCTCCCTCTCCTTTCCCCCCCTCCCTCTCCTTTCCCCCCTCCCTCTCCTTTTCCCCCTCCCTCTCATTTTCTCCCCCTCCCTCTCCTTTTCCCCCCTCCCTCTCATTTTCTCCCCCTCCCTCTCCTTTCCTCCCCCTCCCTCACTTTTTCCCCATTCCTTAGTCTCTGGCAGGTAAGATGCGGAGAGACTCGCTCTGAGGTGAGGGACCTCTGGCCGGTGGCATGAGATGCACAGTCATAACTTGACAGTTCTAACCTGGACAACGAAACCGCGTTAAAGGAGATGCTTACCCTCGCGTTTGCTCGTTCCGGGCTTAACCGTCAGTTAAAACTGTGCGTGGAGGAGGGTGGGTCCTCGCTATTCTCGGTCCGGTTCATGTTGGTGTCGGTGTTGTCGCCGTTGTTGACCATCTGGTTTGTCTTTTCGAAAGGTTTTTCGCTCGCGAAAACTCCCATCACCCAAGGGCGCTGGTGGGCACATCGAAAGCCTGCTGGCCTCGCATTCGCGTAGTTGTGGGTGCGAATCCAGCACTCCATAATAGAGCATAGATGACGCAGCTTCTCGGCCCCTCCTGGCGTAGGATCCTTGTCTTCAGTAGCGTCTTCGGTTGGTGTCGGTGATGTTGCTGTTGTTTACTATGTTCTGGTTGCAAGCCCCTGCCGGGTTTCTCGTTAGAAAAAAAAATATATGGATGTGGAAGACAGGTAATGGACATGGAACTGCCTAGTGGTCTTATGGTCTCTTGCAGTCTCCATTTTTATGAACTCGTGTAAAACTTTTGGTCGACTGGTAGCATCACCAGTTTATGTTGGTGTCAATAACATTGTCGTTGTTTGTGCACTTAACTTTCTTTATGTATAGGGAATTGAAAATTATTTATACCAATTTCTAGTGTTTTTTATTACAGGCATGTTCTGATGGAAAGGTTCATTGTACGCACTTGAAATGTGTTATGTTTTATGTACCTTGTGTGCCTATGTGTGTGTGTTTATACACACACACACACACACACACACACACACACACACATATATATATATATATATATATATATATACATATATATAATATATATATATATATATATATATATACATATATATGCAAGCAATCACATCGCCGTGATACAAAAATGCAAAATAACTACAGACAGTAAGTACTTTAGTCTGAAGATGTACTATACGAAAGTACTTACTGTTTACAAGTTTCCCTTCTGTGTTTATTGTGTGTGTATACTGTGTATATATATATATATATATATATATATATATATATATATATATATATATATATATAATTGTGTGTGTGTCATAATAATAATATAAAGTATACAAGTACTCGTGCGTCTGGAGACAGGTAATGAGGACATTGAGGTAACAGAAATTACAAAAAAAAAAAAAATAGAATAAAACGGAGAAGGAGGAAGGGGAAGATCTGGAGGAAGTGGAAGGGGGGGCGAAGAGGGTGATAATTAGGGTAATGAGTGGCACAAGGAAGGGGAGAAGGAAAGAAGCGCAAAAGTACATAGAGGTGACGTGAGTGTGTAATTACGGTACTGTGGTTGCCGTTATGAGTGTTTTCATGTAATTGCGTGCATGTATCTATGCGTGTGTGTGTTTGTTGTGCGTGCGCGCTAAACGAGCACTTCACGTAATTATTCTTCGTTCTTGTTTTCACATTTTATGAACCCATTTGTTTCTTCCACAGGTACGTGGAGACGGCCATGCCATGCCAACAGCAAAGGTGCGTAGACGGTCGTCACAACATATATATATATATATATATATATATATATATGTGTGTGTGTGTGTGTGTGTGTGTGTGTCTGTGCGTGTGTACATACAGCCACGCACACATTTACCAAAAATAACATTGGTAATATATCTGGATATTGCATTTCGGCCAACAGTTCAATTTTTGTTGTTGTATATGGTTGAAATGACAACTGTATTTTTCTACATCTTTTTTTTGGCATTTTGTAACAGCGTTTAGCTTTCCTAAAACTGGGCGCATAATTCTCAGATTAGATTGTTTTAGTGTTTATAAGGGGGAAGGGGAGTTGCGTCGGGAACTTCCTGCTGAGTCTCGCTCGCCTTCCCGCAAATGTATCAATGGATATGTCTCATCTAGTTTGTGTATTTATTTACTTTTATTTATTTATAAAAAATTATTTTAATTATTAATTTGACTTATATTTAGTGCGTTTATTCTATTACTAATATTTTTCATTTTTATTTCATTTATTTTATTAATTTATTAATCTTTTTATTAATTAATTTAATTATTGACGCTCGTCGAGAGAACGGACTACGGTGCGTCATGATTGTGATGGGAAGCATATGCCAGAAGGCGCTGAGTAGTTACAGCCGAAGCCATCCTCATTGCCCAGTGATGCGCTTGAGAGACTATAGTGGGTGTTCAGTCTCTGCTGAGACTCGAAAAGAAGCGTGGGACTCGAACCCGCGACTTGGAGGAGGACGCGAGACCTGCTGGCACGATGACGATGACACCAGTGGAGGAGGAGGAAGCGGCGTCTGGGAGGGGGGGAGGGGAGTCTGGGAAAAGAGGGAGGAGGTTGGGAGAGGGGAAGAAGAGGAGGCGGCTAGGAGAGGGGAGGAGGAGGTTGGAAGAGGGTGGGAGAAAGAGGCTGGGATGGGGGAGGAGGAGGAGGCTGGGAGAGGTGGAGAAGAGTGGGCTGGGAGAGGGGGAGGAGGAGGCTGTGAGAGGGGGAGGAGGAGGCTGTGAGAGGGGGGAAGAGGAGGCTGTGAGAGGGGGAGGAGAAGGCTGGAAGAGGGGGAGGAGGAGGCTGGGAGAGGGGGAGGAGGAGGCTGGAAGAGGGGAAGGGGAGTCTGGGAAAAGGGGGATGAGGCTGGGAGAGGGGAGAAGGAGGCTGGAAGGAGGGAGAAGGGGGAGGAAGATGCTGGAGAGGGTGGAGGAAGCTGGGAGGAGGGAGTAGGGGGAGGCTGGGAGAGGTGGGGAGGAGGAGGAGGAGACTGGAGAGGCGGGGGAGGCTGGAAGGAGTAAGGAAGAGGAGGAAGCTGGGAGAGGTGGGGAGGAGGAGGAGGAGACTGGAGAGGCGGGGGAGGCTGGAAGGAGTAAGGAAGAGGAGGAAGCTGGGAGAGGTGGGGAGAGGGGGGGAGAGGAAGCTGTGAGAGGATGGGGGGGAGGATGTGGCTGTTTGCCCTCGGGAGGAGGAAGGGGAGTAGGTCAAGTGCACGTGGGGCGGAGGAGGACCCACGACAAAAGTTTGCTTAGCCGCCGCCGCTTGGCTGCCCGGTCGCGGTGCCAGCGCAGCAGTGCCAAGGAGAGGAAGACACTTCGACGGCTGCCACAGATGGGATAGAGTCGATTGACGACAGCCACTGTGAAATGAACGAGTACCACCAGGCACGGAAGGGGTTGAATGAGATGGGATTAAACTCCTTTGTCTGTTAGTCTCGCGCGCACGCGCGTGTGTGTGTGTGTGCGCGCGCGCGCGTGTGTCACGGAAATGAATGAAATTGCATATAGGTACAGATGGAGCTAAGAGTTAGCCTCGTGTGTGTGTGTGTGTGTGTGTGTGTGTGTGTGTGTGTGTGTGTGTGTGTGTGTGTTTGCTTGTGTGTGCATTCTTGTGTGTATGTTTATATACGTTGTGTGTGAGGAGGGGAGAGAAGGAGAGATTGGCTGGGATAAAAGTATCAAGCTTCCCCGTGGACAAGAGGGGAGAGGAAGGAGGAAGAGGGGGAAAACGGGACAGGGGGGCTGCATGTTTTGAAGTTACTTTGTTTTGGAGTTTGGAAGTAGGTGCTACAGGAGGAGAGGGAGGAGGAGGAGGAAGAGGGAGAGGCGACCGAGGAGAGGACACTTAGCTGAAATTTAATGTAAAAACATTAGTTATAATCGTTTCACCAGCGCTTCTATCCTTGGAGACAATATCGTTCGCCGAACAGGTGGGGGGGGGGTTCTCTCTCTCTCTCCCTCTCTCTCTCTCTCTCTCCCTCTCCCCCCCTTTTTTTTTTTTTTTTTTTTTTTAGAATAGTTTCATATCGTAAAATAATGTTGCACGACTGTGGTCTGCACTGGCTAACAGAAAAGTCCTTGAAGTGTTTCTTGCAGAACACTGAATGCAATCAATACTCCCATACGGGGTAAATTGAATACATATTGACCGAAGGTGTCGGGGTGAGAGGGGGAAGGCTGGAGAGGGGGGGGGGGAGAAGGGGGAAGGGGGTACTGTCTTGCAGCGGAAGTCGGGCTGCGTCTTGTGTACGAGGGTAAAACTAGGTTGCAAAGTTAGTATTGATTTGTTCCGTTTGTGCACCCTGTAGATACAGCGCGCCCAAAAGTGTTTTTTTTCACCACCCAATTCTTTTTCATTGCAAGTGTAATTGTTGTCAATGACGTGTATTTTAACATGTATATAAATGTAGGTAACGTATTTTTATACATTGAAATATGTTATCTATAGATATATGTACATGCACTCACACGCGCGCGCGCGCGCACACACACGTATATTTATATATATATATATATATATATATATGTAGTTGTGTGTGTGTGTGTCTGTCTATAAAACTCCTGCACCCCAATTTAGAAGCGTTGGTTATCAGGGACGAAACACAAAGTACAGAATCCTTATGGACGAGGAAAGACGTCTGTTAACCCGTGCACCAGCGATTGTGCGACATACGGTGAAAAGAAGAAAAAATCGCCTGGCGACAGGAACAGTACCACCCGGTACGGAAGAGGCCCATTGTATGCCCTTGGAGGGAGGCTGTGCGGCGTCTCCGTCCGTATGTCCTCGTGGGTCGATACGAGCTGGATCAGCTGATGGATGCATTGTGTGTCTTGTCTGGCGACCTTGCTACAGGGTCTGCTTATCTCTGCTGTTGTGTACACAAGCCATAAAGCGACATCCTCCTCTTCCTCCTCCTCTTCTTCCTCTTCTTCCTCCTCTTCTTCCTCCTCTTCTTCCTCTTATTCCTCTTATTCCTCGTTATCGCCTTCCTCCTCCTTGTCCTACTCCTCTTTCTCTTCCTCCACCTCCTCGGTAC
>NC_134782.1:7205158-7227658 GCF_046742065.1 Oratosquilla oratoria
GGCAGGACTGGTGACGAAAATGGTATCAGACGAGATCCTGTTTGGCCCCACGCGTACACACACACACGCACACACACACACACACACACACACACACACACACACACACACACACACACACACACACACAAACAACGTAATTTCCCTATCCTTGGCTCAGAGTGACGAGGAGTCCTTGTACAGTATTTTATGTGATGGGGGGGAAACGCCCATATGGGTTCGGTTTCATGTCCCGTGAGTGTGGGTGGGACGGGCGAGGGAGGGGCTACAAGTGGAAAGTATATTATGAGTCACTCACGCACAAATGCACGCGCGCGCACACTCACACATACACACACACACACACACACACACACACACCAATCGGGAGGGCACACACACACACACACACACACACACACACACACACACACACACACACACACACACACACCAATCGGGAGGGTAATAACTGTCGATCACGAGTCCAGTACGTGATCCAAGACCATGGTGAATCTCTCACATACACACACACACACACACACACACACACACACCAATCGGGAGGGTAATGACTGTCGATCAAGAGTCCAACATATGATCCAAGACCATGGTGAATCACACACGCACGCACGCACGCATATATAGCTAATACCAACGCAATGGCATATGTTGTTGATTTTGTTTAAAACTGTTATTTGACATCTGGACAAAACGGGGTCTCGATCGAAGAGGCCTACGTTCTCTGCCGGGTCCGCCCCCTCACCCCCCATTGCGATGAATAAATTCATTCTGAATTAGCCATGAAAAGGGCTTCAACGTTCGCCAGCGTATTGGTGAGCGATTAGGTAAGGAACTTTGTCTTGTATTGTCTCTGGCGACAGATCCACCGTTCACAGGAGCGGCCGCCCCCCTGGCGTCGCAGGAAGTGATGTTGACCACTTTGTCAAAAGGGTCAATGTTGCTGTCTTTATTCTGGTTGTCGCCAGGCGATATTATTCAGGTTGGGGGATTTGAGGCGAAGGGGGACCCGTGGTGAAGGTGTAAAGGGTCTCACTAAGCTTTTGTTTGTGTTGTCCTTTACTCTTAGTTGACGGTGCCGTCAGGCGATTTTATTCGGATTTGGAAAGTCCAACGTGCGTGATAGGACGACGGGCGGGGTCGGGCCTCGTTTTCTCCTTGTTCCTCCTCGTCCTCCTCCTCCCTCCTTCTCCTCCTCCTCCTCCTCCCTCCTCCTCCTCCTCCTCCTCCTCCTCCTCCTCCTTCTCTTCCTCCTCCTCCTTCTCTTCCTCCTTCTCATCTTCCTCTTCCTCTCCCTCCTTCTCATCTTCCTCTTCCTCTCACTCCTTCTCATCTTCCTCTTCCTCTTCCTCATCTTCCTCTTCCTCTCCCTCCTTCTCATCTTCCTCTCCCTCCTCATCTCCCTCCTCTCCCTCCTCTTCCTCTCCTCCTCTTCCTCTCCCTCCTCTCCTCTCCCTCCTCTCCTCTCCCTCCTCCTCCTCCCCTCCTCCTCCTCCTCCTCCTCCTCCTCCTCCTCTTCCTCTCCCTCCCCCTCCCATCCTCTTTCTCCTCCTCTTCCTCTTCCTCCTCTTCCTCCTCCCCTCCCCACCCTTCTTCCCTCCTCCCCTTCTTCTCTTCCTACCCCTCCTTCTCCTCCACACCCTTCTCTTCCTTACCTTCCTCCTCACCCACCTCGACAATGTTCCCTCTATTTTTTTTTTTTTTTTTTTTCTTTTTTAGAGAGAAAAAGGGTGGGCACCCACCCCGTGCGCGGCGTCACCGTTGCTCTGATGTCACACGGAGCATCTGAAACAAACGGAGATGCATTTGTCATATTTTCCATTTCGAGTTTCACACCATTTTTGAATGTGCAATACCAAAGACTTGGTGATTTTTTTTTTTTGTCATTATCTATATATATATATATATATATATATATATATATATATATATATATATATATATATATATATATATAAAATATTATAATATAATATAAAACAAGGGCTTTTACCCCCATACAAGAGAGGTAGACAAATCAAAAAGGCACGTACCCATTCCCATTCGTGTCCCGCCCACCACTGCCCAGGGTCAGAAGCAACTCATCAGACGCAACACATCCACAGCAAAGTTGCTTCATTTAATCGGCGGCGTTGCTGTGGATATATTGGAAATACGATTATTTTATTATTTTTATTTCTTTATTTCTTTATTTATTTCTTTATTTCTTTATTTATTTACTTATGAAATGTATTTTAAAAATCATTGTGTTTGGGTTTTCTTTGTTATTATTCAGTTATTTGTTTATCAATTTATTTATTTTGTGCGCGTGTTTTATGCGTTGCGCCAGCTCGAACGCACATAACTTGAGGAAACATTACGCCTTAGGTGGTCGGGAACGGACGTAACTGTCGGGTTCCTATGGTCGCATTCACACGAGAGAGGAACCATCGACTCATTTTCTTTTTCCGTCGGAATTTTGTCTCAGATTTTTTTTTTTTACGTCAGATTTTTGTCCGTGAGAATATTCCGTAGTTTTTTTCTTTTCTTTTTTCTTTCTTTTTCTTTTTTCTTTTCTTCGTCGACTTCCTGCCGCGTGAAGGTCATTTGCATCGCAGCCGATAAAAAAAAAAATCTATCTGCTGGCAGAAAGGGGCTTATGAAGCTCTGATTAATGGTCTTCTCTCTTCTACTTCCGGAGCGGCACTTTGCGGGCACTTTGCTTCATTAATCAATTTATTCATTTTTTTTTATATTTCATGCTATTTTATTTATTGACTTATTTATTGACTTGTTTATTTTGCTGCATTATGACGTATGTCAACAAATGAAAAAAAGGTCGGAGGCCAGGAGATGAAAAGAGGACGAAAAAGAGATGAAAAGAGGAAGAAGAAGAGATGGAGTGGGGCGAGGAAGAGCTGGAGGAGAAGATAAGGAAGACAAGAATATGAAAGAAGAGGAGAAAATTTAGCATTTGAGTAGTCGCCGAGTCGTGGAGAGAGAGAGAGAGAGAGAGAGAGAGAGAGAGAGAGAGAGAGAGAGAGGGGGGGGAGGGGAGAGAGAGAGAGACGTATCGATAGCCCTTGTGGCCGGGTCGTTCCAAGGGTCAGGGAAAGGGAATTCGATGCGGCGGCGGCGGCGGCGGCGGCGACGACGTCGACGTCGACGTCGACGTCAGCCTCGCGGAGCCGGACGCCGTCATGTGACTGACTCCGGGTCGGGGGTCGCCCGGTATCGCATACCAAAACAGGGAGGAGGAGGAGGAGGTGGTGGAGGTAAAGGGGATGAATTATGGAGGACTTAAAGGGAGAGTGGACGGGGAGGAGAGGGCCGTCCCGTCAGGCACTGTCATGGCGCTGAAGGTGCGAGGGAAACTGGAGATGGAAGAGGTGGAGAAAGTCATTGTCTCACACCTTCGGGGATGGAGAATTTATATGTATGGGTATATATATATATATAAATTGGTGGAGGGGAGGTGATCCTCTCCGACGCCCGCCTTGGGTGCCTGTGGAGTTGTTCTCCGATCCGGTTTTTTTTTTTTTTTTTTTTTTTTTTTTTTTTTTTTTTTTTTTTTTTTTTTTTTTTTTTTTTTTTTTTTTTTTTTTTTTTTTTTAGGTGGTGGGGGGGGCAAGCTACGACTATGGGAACTTGGGAGGAACAAAAGTTATTTGACATGGGGAGAAGTTAATTAAAACACATCCTGAGGCGATATCTGTAAGATAGGCCTCTTAAAGGGGGCGGGGATGTTTTGAATCTCCGTTAAAAAAATTAACGAAAAATAATAATTGTGAAACCTGTGACCTAGTAGCATTGATTTGTAGGATTTTTTTTTTTCATTTAAACAATCTTCAAGGTATATGCGTTATATTTAGCCCGAATAATCCTCTCTAGTGTAGTTATGTTCATCATAAAATTTCTGCTCAGAATGTGTATTATATAAGCATGCATATATGTATGTATGTAAGACTTCTGTGTTTCCTACGCCCGTCTCCGTCATATATATAAATGCAAGCAATCATATCACCGTGATACAAAAATGCAAAATAACCACAGGAGAAGGGAAACTTGCTAAGGATTTCCCAACATACATATAGTGCGAGATCTGCCCAGGAAAATAATGCGTTATTTCAACATAAAGCATTATACAACCATCATATTGATTGGTCTAGTGCAACAATTTTAGCCAAAGGAAAAAGCCTACAAGAAAGAAATATAATAGAATCCTGCTTAATATCAGGCACGTTTGATAAAAACATATATTGGTAACCCAAATGGTCACCAAGATCTTTCCGCCAGATTGAGCCTTACGTGTTGGTCAGGTCGATAGAGGTAAAGCCATCTCCCCTTCTCACATTGTATTGTCTCCCCCTTCCCCCCCCCCTATGGTTGCCACCTGATACTTACATCTCTGTCATTTAGTCTGAAGATGTAATATACGAAAGTACTTACTGTCTAAATGTTTCCCTTCTCCAGTGGTTATTGTGCATATATATATATATATATATATATATATATATATATATATATATATATATATATATATTGTGTGTGCGTGTGTGTATGTGTATGTATGTATAAACGATCCATCAAAGTTTAACTGGCTATCTATCTATATGTAAATATATAGATATTCATGTATAGTTTGATGGATCTTTGCTAAATGTTGTCGTCGTAGAGGGATTCCTCAGCTGGGCGACACCAGATATTCCAGGAAACGCGATGCCGATGGCTTGGTCGGTCTTGTCTCGCCGGGCTCCGCAGACATCGCTAATTGGTTAACTGCCAGTTGGTTGGCGTTCAGTTGCCAGTTGGTTGCCAGTTGATGGATAATTGCTTGATGGTTCGTGGTTGATTGATTAGTAGTTGCTTGCCGGTTGGCAAGCACTTGGTCAACGATTGGAAGACGGTTGGTTGCCAGTGGGTTGGTAGTTGTTGGCAATTGGCTGAAAATTGGTTGGCAGTTGGTCAGCGATTGGTTGGCGGTTGCCGGCCAGTGAGTTGATGGTTGGCTGTTGGCTGGCGGTTGGCTGACGATCGGCTGGCGGTTGGCTGGTACATACATATACCAAAGGCTTTTCTCTCCTTACAGGGAGGTAGCCAAAAAACGAAAGGCATAGAAACCTCTCCCACCCATTCCATCCCCACATACTCCACTCCCATTCACCCTCCTCCCTCCCTCTTATCTTGGCTCCTTCTGGATGACGGGTCATCCCAGCATCTCGCCCACTGCATTTCGATCGGCTGCTGTAACTTGGCTTAAAACTTGTGCGACGGAGGTGATGATCATCTTGACCTCGGTTGAACGACTGCTGTCGCCAGCGTGAAAGGTCAGGTCGTTCAAGAGCAGCAAGATGGTTAAACGTGATTGGGGAACAGTTAAGGTTTAGAGTTAACCGTTAAACAAGATGAAGTGGTGTCGATAGGAGTTAAGGATAGATTAAAAATAAGCTGGATTAATTTATTTCCTAAATGGATTTTTGTGATTATTCATTTATCCATTTATTTTAACGAAGCAATAATACAGCAGGAGACTAAGCGAAAACCTCTTAACAGTATTTATTGATAATTTTTATACATTTATTATTATATCATTTAAATTTGTTTTTATGTTATTTTTTGAAGGGGAGTATTAATACTTCAGAAGAATAGGCTTAACCAAATGGTAGGTCTAAAGAGAGCGAGGAAAGTGGACAACCGCAAAACCTTCCCCCCATCCCCCCCGGATATGGTTCCTGGCTCCTTTGAACCCCTAACGGAGAACATGGTCGACTCACCAACGGACGGATTTGACCCCCTCCCCCCCTTCAGTGTGTGTGTGTGTGCGTGTGATTCACCATGGTCTTGGATCACATGTTGGCCTCGTGATCGACAGCTATTTCCCTCCCGGAAGAGAGCTCAGAGCTCATATATGACCGATCTATGTCTATGGGTAATGCTGTGACCTTACACGCACACACACACCCAACTCCCCGCCCATGGGAGTTGGAGTAACGACTCGCAGCGCAGCGATACTGAAATTATTTCAGCCTTGGGCGGGATTCGAACCAGGACCGCCGTAGTGGCGGCCGGGAACTCTAACCACAACGCCATCGAATCGTGTGTGTGTGTGCGCGCGCGCATCTGCTTACCCACATAGTTACCTAATTGTAGTATGCAAGAAAGGACTATCGTTCTTGGTGTTCTGTCTCTTATTCTTCGTATGTAACACAGTTACAAATGGACTACATCATCGTTTAAGCAATTTCAGAAGTTTGCTCGTATTATGTGTAGAGAAGTGTTTCTTCACATTGTTTTGTACATCATTGAATTATTATATTTATTATTATTTATTATTACTATTATTATTTTCTGTTTATTATTATATATTCTCTATATTTTTTAAGAAATTATTTTTATTTATCTGTTTCTCCCCACCTCCTTGTGGATTCTTCCTTTGTGTGGTGCGCGTCTTGTGGGTTGTTCCCTTGTGCGCTGCGCAAGCCGAGTTGCAGGTATGCAAGGACAGCGCGAAATAGACACAACATTGCAGAGCGAGGAACCGAAGAAGGAGGAGGGCAAACACGGACGACTCAGGAATGGGCGGCGGTGGTGGTGGTGGAGAGGCTCGCTGAGGGAGAGAGGTGGGGGAGGGGAGAGAGATAGAGGGAGGGAGGGAGGGAGGGCAGAGAGGTAGAGAGGGCAGAGAGAGAGAGAGAGAACGTGTTTGTATCAATAATGTATTTGTGTGTGTGTGTGTACAGATTAACCATGTGTATAAGATACAATTGCGAATGAGAAGCTGAAATACACAGGGAATGAAGGAGCAAGGCGGAGTGAGACTTGACAAGGAGGAGGAGGAGGAGGAGTGAAGGGTGATGGCTGTGGAGAAGAGAGAGAGTAAACGTTAGCGAAGGCTAGGCGAAGGCCAGCGAGAGACAGGAAGGCCGGTGGCACTCGAGGAGGAAGAGATAGGAAGAGGAGGTAGAAGATAGGAAGAAGAGGAGGAGGAGGAGGAGGGGGAGGAGACAGGAGGAAGAAGAAAAAGGAGGGGGGAAGAAGAGGAATTGTTTGGGGGGAGGAGGAATGAAGTAGGGTAGGAGGAAGAGGTAGGAGATAGGAAGACGAGGAGGAGGAGGAGACAAGAGGAAGAAGAAAAAGGAGGAGGAGGGAAGGAGAAAAATTGTTCGGAGGGAGAAGTAACGAGGCATGTGTTGGAGCCTTAATCGCGTAGACGGGTTTATTAAAAAAGAAAAAAAGTTTGGTTGATGCCATTGAATATATCACGTGACCTCATGACGTGCTGTCACCTATCCTAAGACGTGTTTTCGATCGCGCTTTTTAGCAACTTAATGCAAATTGTTATGAACGGATTGTGTGTGTGTGTGTCTGTGTGTGCGCGCGTGTGTGGCCCAAGTAACATTCCATTATATTTCTGTGGCGATTCGGATTTTGTGTATTATTTTTCAAGTTGGAAACGAATTGCTGTGGCTGAGGGTTGCGCTCTCCGAGTACTTGTGGCTGGTGCGAACAAGAGAGGCGGAAGAGGAAAGAGGGAGGGAGATAGAGTGCCACGGAGTGCCGTGGCACTGGCCCGAGGGCAAAGGGGCAGTCGGGGGCGAGGGGCGGGTCCTGTGAAGGCAGGAGGGCCTGGAAACAAACGTGAGATTGTTGGGTCGAGCTCGGCTCGCCTTGAAAAACCGCGGCTATTGTGTGTGCCCTGTTTAGCCAGGCAGATGCGGCTGCCGGTCTATATCTCCCTCTCTTCTTTCTCTCCCTTTTCATTCTCTCTCTCTTTTCATTCTCTCTCTCTTTTCATTCTCTCTCTCTTTTCATTCTCTCTTCATTCTATCTCTCTTCTCTCTCTTCAGTTTCTCTTCATTCTCTCTTCATTCCTGCTCACTTCATTCCCCTCTTTCTCTCTCTCCTCTCCTCTCACTCCTTCTCTCTCTCTGCCTCTTTTCCAATCTTTCTTTACAGTTTCTTGTTCTCCTCTGTAGCTGCGCAAGATTGTTCATAAGGATAGAAACGCTAGTAGAGTACATAAATCTCGTTTCCTTCATCGCTCAGATATGTGTGTGTGTGTGTACGCTTGCGCGGATTGGGGAGAACAGATAGGAAACCAAATAGCTGGGACAAGTGTGAAAAATTAGCGCAGTTGAAAAAAGGTCTTTTGCAGTAGCTCTGCAATGTTGAGAGAATGTACGAGTCGAGGTGGGTGAAAATAAGAGAAGGTCCGAGGCAGAGGTGGGGCGGATGGGGTGGACTGGCAGGCTCTAAAGGGAGTTCGAAGTAGACTGAAAACGGGTTGGCAGGGAAGATTGAAAGGAGTTGGAAATAGTTTGAAAGAGTTGAGAGTTGGCTGGAAGGGAAGACTGAAAGGGGATTTGGGAATAGACTGAGAGGGGAGTTGGGAGTAGACTGAGAGGGAGTTGCAAGGGAAGACTGAAAGGGGAGTTGGAAGGGAAGACTGAAAGGGAGTTGGAAGAGAAGACTGAAATGGGAGTTGGAAGAGAAGACTGAAGAAGGGCTGGCAAGATTGAAAAGGAGTTGGAAGAGGAGACTGAAAGAGTAGAAAGTAGTCTGAAAGAAAAATGAGAGTAAACAGAAAAGGAAATTGGAAGGGAAGACTGAAAAGGGATTTGAAAGTAGACTTGAAAGTGAGTTTGTGCCCAAAGTGAGGAAGAGAAACACGAATCGTATAGAAGGAACTATCCGAACAGATAAAAGTCTTCCACCCAGTGCAGATTTTCTGTAGAGAGAGAGAGCAAATGGAAGTAATGAGCATTCTGCAAAACCTTTAATGATTCGAGAACCTACGTAGTTTAATAAAATTTTACGGCGGCAGGGTGTTGCGTCACGAGAGAGAGAGAGAGAGAGAGAGAGAGAGAGAGAGAGAGAGAGAGAGAGAGAGAGAATACCCCCAGAAATGCCTTATAAAAGGACTCCTTTGTTTTTCGCCTTTGGGGACCATTGCCAGGATTCGAACCTGTGTGCCTGTCTTCCCGAGCGGCTGTCAACCGCACACGAAATACATCTGTACCAGCAGAGAGAGTGAGACTAATAGAGAGAGCGAGACTAACAGACAGAGCGAGACTAACAGAGGGAGAGAGACTAATACAGAGAGAGAGACTAATAGAGAGAGGGACTAATAGAGAGAGAGAGACTATTTGAGAGAGAGTGGAACTAATAGAGTGAAACTGATAGAGAAAGAGTGGGACTAATAGAGAGAGTAGGACTAGTAGAGAGAGAGCGACTAATAGAGAGACTAACAGAGAGTGAGAGAGACTGAGTGAGGGACGGAGACTGAAACAGAGAGAGAGAGAGAGAGAGAGAGGATTTTACCCGCAGTCTTCCTCGAGAAACGCCGCTGGAGCTGGCGTCTGTAAATAGCAATTAAGGTGAGCTCTGTGTGTAAATACCAATTAAAGTAATTTTTGCCCCAAAAAGGAGCGAGCAGGAAAGGCGACAGTCGAAGACGGCCTATCAGCAGATCTGGAAAACAAACGTCTCGTAAGAACTGCGGGCCATTTCATAGTAGATTGGGCCAACTATTTACTCGGTGCATAAAAAAGTGGTCCTTGGTCTTCGTGCATTGCATTAGTTATAAGACTTGAGAGAGAGGGAGAGAGGGGGTAGGGGGAGAGAGAGGGGGTAGGGAGAGAGAGAGAGTTGGGGGAAGAGAGACCGACCGACCGACCCCGGAAATACATTTGAAAAAATATAAATAAATCGATGAATAAATGAATGACTAATTAGAATATAGAAAAGAGACCCCAAGAATGCCTTTACAAAAATTGAGAGAGAGAGAGAGAGAGAGAGAGA
Source organism: Oratosquilla oratoria (assembly GCF_046742065.1). Taxonomy (NCBI): domain Eukaryota; kingdom Metazoa; phylum Arthropoda; class Malacostraca; order Stomatopoda; family Squillidae; genus Oratosquilla; species Oratosquilla oratoria. Next base: position 7,214,939 of record NC_134782.1, read on the forward strand.
GAGAGAGAGAGAGAGAGAGAGAGAGAGAGAGTCCCCCACAAATGCCTTTGATACATTTATTATCGCACTCGTGTTACCCGCGCGTATACATAACATTTATGTATGATCTTACAGGTGGAATAGTTGAAGGTTTACATAGAACCCAACAAGTAGAATCGACGGGAGTTAGAAACCAGTGTTTGCTTATGAACTTTCTGAACTGACGCCAGGAGCCGCTTAACTGGAGTCGAATCCCTCTCTCGTCCACTCCCTCTCTCAGTCGCCCCCCCTCTCTCTCTCTCCCTCCTTCTCTCCCTCCCTCCACCTCCATCCCTTCCCTCCCTCTCTCCTCCTCCCACCCTCCCTCCCTCACTCTCCTTCCCTCCCTCTCTCTCTCCATCCCTCTTTCTCTTTCTTTCCTCTCTCTCCTTCTCACCTCTCTCCTCGCTCTTTCTCTCTCTCTCTCTCTCTCTCTCTCTCTCTCTCTCTCTCTCTCTCTCTCTCTCTCTCTCTCTCTCTCTCTCTCTCTCTCTCTCTCTCTCCAGCCTCTCCTCACTTCATTAGTTATAATTACGGAGGAGCTCTGTATTGATCCCACATAATGTCTGCTCACTGTGTGACATGACATCTGACTTCTTTTTTTTTCCATCGTTGTAAGCGGATCTTTGCTACCTTTCGCAGCCACAGTATCCCCCCCTTCCCCTCCCTCTACCCCTCCCCCTCCCCCTCCCATGGCTGTGTGTGAATAGGGGGGGAGGGGTTGTACGACAGTCTTAAAGCTGAAAGGGAAGCTGGTTCCGTCCGGAAGGGTTGGTACCACTGTCGCGAAAAAAAAGGAAGGATCGCTGTAGTGGCAACAGGACGGCGTTAGTCGGCGGTTGGGCTCGCTCTTGTCTGGGGTTCATGACCAGCTGTTTACTGTTTTCGTGGCATCATGCGACTGAGAACAGTCATGTTGTTGCTTGCTTGCTTGCTTGCTTGCGTGGATAGGTAGATAGTGTCTGTATTTGAAATACCCGTGGGGAGGAATCCAAGGAAGTTCTCTTCTTCTTCGTCTTCTTCGCCTTCTTGTTCTTCACCTTTTGTATCTTTCTTCATCGTCTTCGGATTATCCTTCTTCGCCTTCTTCCGATTATTCTTCTCCTTCTTTCTCTTCTTCTATCTCTTCTGTTTGTTCTCTTTTTATCTTTTCCTACTCCTCCTACTTCTCCTTCTCCCTCGCCTCCTCCTCCCTCTCCTACTCCTCCTCCTCCTCCTCCTCCTCTTCTCCCTCCAAAGGATGCCTCGCTGTGGCACCATTTGTATGTCGTAGTTGTCAAAGATGTCACAGAAAGTTGTCGTGTAAAGATCACCTTTGAATTGATAGCCGTTGGCAACATGACGACCCCCCTAGATGATGGTCATGGGCGTCCCTGTTTCATGGTGCTCGTCCACAAGGATAGAAGCGCTGGTAAACTACAGTCCATAACAACAATAACAACAAATTTAATGGTGTTTTTAGGAGATCTCCTTGGGCCTACACAAGCAAGGAGGCTGTTTTAATCCTCCCCGACCTCAGAATTGGGGGAGAGGGGGAGGGTTGGCCGGGGGTTGGCCGCGCCCTAAGATAAGCGAGGGTCCCCGCGTCTCCTGATAAGAGGAGGGGCCCATCAGTAGGCTTCTCGTTTTGAACTGTGACAGATACACAGGGTATACATCCGGCCCTGGGGTGTTTTGTTTTTGTGTGTTTGTGTTTGTTTTTATTATTATTTACTATTTACCTGTTTTAGTATTTAACTTTATCTATTTATTTATTTTTATTTAATATAATATTAATTATTTATCTTTTTCGCATCCGACCTAGTTATGGACCAAAAGGTCTCTAGTCGGCATGCTCTTTTGTAATCCTTTGTAATTTACCCAATTGTATTATCCTAACCCTGTATTTACCCTGACCCTGACCCAGGACTGTGGGCGAGATGCAGAGATGACCCGTCATCCAGAAGGAGCCAAGATAAGAGGGAGGGACGGGGTTGATTGGGAATGGAGTATGTGGGGATGGAATGGGTGGGATTGGATTATATGCCTTTGTTTTTTGGCTACTTCCCTTGTAAGGGGGGAAAAAGCCTTTGGTATATGTATGTGTGTTTGTATTTACCTTTTTGTAGTATACAGGAAAGGAACAATGTTCGTAGGGTCCCGTCTCGTATTCTCTAATTTTCTAGCATAGACTCAGATTCATGTACAGTTCCAATTTAATCTATATCCTTGATTTCCGATTATTATATTTAGATTTGAACTCGTGTATTGTTTGAGCTTCTGCTATATCACCTAAGCTATTCTACACATGCATTTATATAAAAAACTATTTCTTCACATCCTTTAGACGTGTGGTCTTTATCTACTCCCATGACCTCTTTCTCTTCGGTCTTTCAAAGTTGGTAGACCCGCTAGTTTTAGTCTCTCCTCATATGTTTTATCTGTGTGTGTGTAATGTACTGTGATGTTGGGAGGTTGAGAGCCGCTTGCGCCATTTACTCTCGCAGTAGATGTCATCCTTATAAGTCTTCTCATGGGCCTCACTATCCCAAGGGAGCGAGACCCGTGGATAGTGGCGAGATCGGCACGAGGCGCGAGGAAGGGGATAGTTGGTGTTCGTGAGAGCAGCTCTCGCCACGAACTCACGAGAGTAGGTTGTGCATGTCGGGCGGATGAATCTGAAAACCAGGTGACCGGGTTCGGGTCCACAGAGGTAAGGGAATGAGGGAGAGGAGGTAGGAAGGGAGGAAACGAGGAAGGAAGTAGCAAGGGATGTAGGAAGGAGGAAGGGAAGGAAGGAAGGAAGGAAGGAGTAGAAAGAGGAGATAAAGAAGAGTAGGTAAGTGGAAAGAAGGAATAGGGAAAGGCAGGAAGGAAGGAAGGAGGAAGGGAAGGCTCTGCTTGTGGCGTTCACGTATTGGTTGGCTGGAGGCCGGAGGGGGGAGGGGGGATTGCTGCCAGGTGCGATTCTCTACACCGGAAGTGTGGTTCTACGAGCATGTAGTAGTAGTAGTTGCAGAGGGCACGGATGGGAGTGTTTCTCTCTTTTTCCTCTCTCTCTCTCTCTCTCTCTCTCTCTCTCTCTCTCTCTCTCTCTCTCTCTCTCTCTCTCTCTCTCTCTCACTCTTTTGATGGGGAAGTGTAGTGTTAGTAGTGGTGGTAATGGCATTAGGAGAAGCAGGAGTAGATAGATGATAATAATTGCAATAGTGGAGTAATAATAGTTGTTAGCCGTAGAAAGACTGGCTGTGGCCGACGTAGGGGAAGTGTGTGTTTTATTTCTACAACTGACACTAGCAGCTGTGGAGGAGGATTACCACCTGTGGAGGAGGAGGAGGGAGGAGGCGGAGGAGAAGAAGGAAGAGGACGAGGAGTGGTCGGAAAAGGAGGGGGAGGGGGAAGGGGTTGGAGGAGGAGGAGGATAAGAAGAAGGAAGAGGAGAAGGATCGGTCGGAAGGGGCGGAGGAGGAGGAGTAAGAGGGTGAGGGTGAGGATATGATGAGCGTCAAGACGTACTTTATGTTTCTGCTTTGAGCTTTTGTGTCGGTGCTGTGCTTTGAGGCCTCCCTTCATCACGGGACAGAAGAAGTAGTACAGTACAAAGTACAAAGGCTCATCTCGGGCTCCGTTGACACGTCCGTGCTCGCATGTTCTCCCTCCTCCTTCCTCCTCCTCCTCCTCTTCCATCTCTTCCTCCACTTCCTCTGCCATCTCTTCCGCTTTTTCGCTTTCTCCTCCGCTTTCTCCTCTCTTCATTTTCCTCCTCCAACTCTTCCTCCTCCTCCTCCTTCTTCTCTTTCTCCTCCTCCTCCTCCTCCCTCCTCCTATTCCTTCTTCTCCTCTTTCTTCTCCTCCTTCCTCTTCCTCCTTCCTCTCCCTCCTTCCTCTTCCTCCTTCCTCTCCCTCCTCCTTCTCCTCCTCCCTCCTCCTTCTCCTCCCTCCTCCTTCTCCTCCTCCCTCCTCCTACTCAGTATTCTTCTCCGCTTTCTTCTTCTCCTCTTTATTCTCCTCCTCCTCCATCTTCCCTACGTCTACTCCTCCTCCTCCTCCACCGTTTTCTCCACCTACTCCATCTTCTCCTCCTTCAACTCCTCCACTTCCACAATTTCCTCCTCTTCCTCCTCCTTTGTGGATGGCGGCGGCGGTGGCGATGGGCGGGACGTGAGATGTGGAACTCACGCGCACGCGCTCTGCGTTGTTGCGTCGCCCGTGAGTGAGGCTGCGCGCAGAATGATAATACAAGAGCTTACGCTCGTATTTTCTTTCTCTTTTCCTTTCTCTTTCTCCTTTTCTTTCTCTCCCTCCCTTTTCTCTCCATCCCCCCCCCTCTCTCTCTCTCTCTCTCTCTCTCTCTCTCTCTCTCTCTCTCTCTCTCTCTCTCTCTCTCTCTCTCTCTCTCTCTCTCTCTCTCTACACACACACACACACACACACACACACACACACACACACACACTGTGCCTGCATGCAACTGGATGAGTGAGGGGAAGGGAGGGGAGGGCGAGGAGAGAGAGGGGAGGGGAGGGAAGGGGCGAGGAGAGGGCGAGGGTATTATCCTCGTCTGAATGACAAAGAGTTAATCTAGTGAGTCACGGGCTTCAAGCTGCTGCTGCTGCTGCTGCTGCTGACCCGGCTGCGGCAACCGCTGTGGCACTCGCTCTTTGGCTTGGCACGCTGTTCAAGAGAGAGAGAGAGAGAGGAAGGGGAGGGAGGAGAGAGAAAGAGAGAGAGCAGGGGGAAAGGGAGGGAAAAGAGGAGGAAGAGAAACAGAGAAAGAGAGAGACAATGTGTGTGTGTACGTAACCTGACCACACACAATTAGTTGCAAAGGTGGAGAGACGCACACTGCCGTCTCTCTTCTCTTCCCTCCTTTCCTCTCCTCTCTCCTCAATTCTCTTCCCGTCTCATGATTTTCTCCATTACTTTGTTCTCCCCTTTTCTCTTCTCTTTTCTCTTCTCTTTTCGCTTCACTTCACTCCTTTTAATTGTCCACTTCTATTGTCTATGTTTTCTCTTCTCCCATCCCATCTATTGTTTCTCTCCTCTCTTTTCTCTCCCATTTTCTCTTCGCTTTCCTTTCTCCTCTCCTCCCCTCTCCTCTAATCTTCTCCAATTCCTCTCCTCCAACTCTTCCTCCTCCTCCTCCAATTCTTCCTTCTCCTCCTTAAATTCTTCCTCCTCGTCCAACTCCTCCTCCAACTCCTCGTCCAACTCCTCGTCCAACTCCTCCAATTCCTCGTCCAACTCCTCCTCCAATTCCTCGTCCAACTCCTCCAATTCCTCGTCCAACTCCTCCTCCAATTCCTCGTCCAACTCCTCCTCCAATTCCTCGTCCAATTCCTCCTCCAATTCCTCCTCCTCTTCCTCCTCTTGCAACTCTTCCTCCACCTCCTACTCGACTCCTCCTTTGCATTCCCGCCCTTGAGCTGGTCTTTCACCTTATCATACCATCGTACCATCCAGCTCTCGTTTGCAGCCTCCCTCCCTCCCTCCCTCCCTCCCTCCCTCCCTTCCACCTCTCCCTCCCTCCCTTCCACCTCTCCCTCCCCCTCCCCTCCCCTCCCATCTCTTTCATTCCCGCTCGTTCCCCCTCCCTCTCCCCTCCCCCCCAGTAGCTCTCTTGGCCTGACCTCTTTCCTTTTCTCTCTTTATCTCTCTCTCTCTCTCCCTCTCTCTCTGCCTCTGTCGCTCTCGCTCCATCTCTCTCTACCTATCTCTTTGTCTACCTCTCTCTATTTCGCCCTCGCTCAATCTCTCTCTGCCTATCTCTTTCTCTCTACCTATCTTTCTCTCTCTCTCTCTCTCTTTCTCTCTCTCTCTCTCTCTCTCTCTCTCTCTCTCTCTCTCTCTCTCTCTCTCTCTCTCTCAAAGCAGCAACTCAACTGTAATTTCGACCCGTCATCTCGTTCTCTTAGTACCTTCCCGCTCTCTCCCCCACTCTTTGTAGAGCCGTTTTCTCTTTGTAATCTGGCCGCCTCGTCGTGTGGAGCGCAGTGGTCCCTCTTAAGCTGAAGAAAATCCTTTGGCGTTGACGAGAAAGAATTTGGCTGAGCTTTCCCTCAGCTGAATAAAAACGACGGGCAGGACGAAACACACAACGCGTCTTTCGCTCAAAGAATGTTGAATTGATACAAAAATGCTTTTTTATGGTGTACTTATTGAAGAGTCCTTCCCTCTACCTTTCTTCTTCTTTCCTCTCCTTTCCCCTCTCCTTTTCCCCCTCCCTTTCCCCCACCCTCTCCCTCTCCCCCTCTCTTCCCCTCTCCCCCTCTCTTCCCCTCTTTTCCCCTCTTTTCCCCTCTCTCTTCCCCTCTTTTCCCCTATCTCTTCTCCTCTCCCTTCACCCCTCCCTTCATCCTTTCCCCCTCGTTTCCTCCTCCCTCCCTTCCTCCTCCCTCCCTCCCTTCTCCCTCCCTCACTTCTCCCTCCCTCCCTTCTCCCTCCCTCCCTTCCTCCTCCCTCCCTCCCTTCCTCCTCCCTCCCTCCCTTCCTCCTCCCTCCTCCCTCCCTTCCTCCTCCTTTCCCCCTCCTTTCCTCCTCCTTTCCCCCTCCTTTCCCCCTCCCTCTCTTCCCCTCTCCCTTCCTCCTCTCTCCCTTCCCATTAAGAATGCCAGGACCGTCCCCGACCCGTCCCCGTCCCGTCCCCCCCCCCTGCACCCCGGCCCCCGGGCGCCCCCCGTCTGCAGCCACGACCTGTTTTCTTAATTCTTTTTCGTAATCGCGTATTGTCCTCTCCCCACCATCTGCTGCCGGGTCTCTCACCCCCCCCCGCCGTCTGCTGGACCATTCACCCACCATCTCCCTCACACCTCACTTCCCCCTCACACTTCCCCCCTCACTTCCTCCCTCACACTTGCCCCCTCACTTCCCCCTTCGCTTCCTACCTCCCCCCTTCGTTGTTCCCCGTTGCTCTTACCCCATTCCCTCTTCCCCCCTTTTCCATTCCCCTTCATTATTCTTCTCCCCATATATGCCCCCCCCCCCATTCCTATATCACCTTGAGGACAGAGGACCATCCCTGCCTCCCGCCTCACTGCCTGGTTCGGAAACGATAACAACATCAATGGAAAAATATGGAATTGATTAACTCCACCGGGAGACTCTTAGCTGTGCGCGAGACTGGCACCTTTGCCCTGGGTGCTGAGGTCAAGGCAGTTCGGGGGTCAGCTGATACCCTTGGGGATCGAACTCGGGCCTTCAGGGGCTCACGAGGCGAAGACCAAGCCGATCATACCACAAGGACGCCGAAGTCGTAATATGTTATGAAATTCAGTGAGATCATAGTGACTGGCAATGCTTGTATCAGTGAGAGAGAGAGAGGGAGTGAGAGGGGTGGGGAAAAAGGGAGGGAGAGAGGGAAAGGGAGAGATGTGGGGAAAGAGGTAGAGAGAGAGAGAGAGAGAGAGAGAGAGAGAGAGAAGGGGTGAAAAAGGGAGAAAGAGACAAACAGATAGGGAGACGGGGTGGAAGAGGGAGAGAGAGTTGGAAGAGAGGTGGGGAAGAGAGAGAGAAAGAGAGATGAATAAGGCCACTAACTCGTTTACTATGTTAATGAATACCACACCAATGAATGAAATCGCCTGGCGACAGCAGAATTGAAAGTGAGAATGGCACCGGGTGCCAGCTTTCCATTGCGACCGCCCAGCACCGTGGCTCACTTGGTTCATTTGATTCTGGTGAGCGCCAGACGCTGGCGGGGTGACTCAGGGTGGCCATGTGACTTCCCAGGCTGGCTGACGCATTGTGCATGACGTCAAGGGTCATGTGAATCTTTTATGGGGGAAATTGCGGAGAAAAGTCACGTGGAGTGAATTCACTCGATTTTTTTTTTCGAAGTTGCATGTGATTCATGATGCAGAATGCATGTAATAAATTGGAAACGCACACGTGCGCATACACACACACGCGCGCCCATTCACACACACACACACACACACACACACACACACACACACACACACACACACACACACACACACACACACACACACACACACACACACACACACACAGAGAGAGAGAGAGAGAGAGAGAGAGAGGCGGGGAAGAAAGAAAACGAGAAAGAAAAAGTAAAAAACAGAACAAATACAAACCAGGAATATTGCCTAAAAAATAATAAATAAACAAAAAAACGGGACAGTGGTTGACGATGTATGACCTGAGGTCAGGAACTCCGACCTTGGCATAACCTTTTTCGACGTCAGGGAGGGGAAGGGGGAGGCGAGGAGTAGGATCGTTCGATTCGGAGTAAAAAAAAAAAATAAAAAAAAAGTTTATCAATTTCAGAATTGCTATATCTGGAGACTGGCTGTGTAAACAAGTCGCGGGGAATCTATAAATGCAAATAAATCTTTTATCTGGGGTGACTTTTTTTTTTTTTTTTTTTTCCTGCCCGACATGAAAATCTGAAAGCCAATCCCGGAAGCTCCGCGTACATGGGACTTGACGAGTGGGAAGTCGGGAGGTGAGGAAGTGTGCTGACGCCAGGAGACGCTGATCTGCGACAAGGGCTGTCACCTGTGCCTTGTGTGCTAGACATTGGAGGGCAAATGGAAGTCGCTGATTCCATCGCTTTGACAATGTGATGGCGGTCTGTCAGTGACTGATGACGACAGTGCTATGGTGAAGTGTGATGAGGTGATTTGAGGCTGGGTGATGCTGTACACACATACGCGCGCACACTCACACACACATACACACACATACACACACACACACACACACACACACACACACACACACACACACACACACACACACACACATACCCTTGTATTGGGACCTGGTGACTGGAATCTATGAATACAACTCATTGCTTGACCTAACGAAGCCAGGGCGCCGTCCGGCTCCCCCTCCTCATGGGACGCTCTCCTTGTAATTCGACGAACCTCAATAACTCAATTTATCCTTTTTGTGAGGGCGAGGGAGGGGCGGGGTGGGGGTCAGGCGTCACGCCCCCTTGGTAATTTGAGACCCTACCAGAATGGGGGGAACCCCCCCCCCCACCTCTTCCCTCGGCGGGGTCCATCGTTATGGTTGATAACAGTTTGACCCCATGGTGGACACTAGGGGTACATATACTGGGTTTTCCCTATGTAGTACTATACGGAGAGGCATAGGTTTGAATATGTTTGTGTGTTTGTATGTGCGGTTGTATCTGTGTGTGTTTGTATGTGTATTTGTGTGTGTTTGTATGTGTGTGTGTGTGTTGATTCTAAGGTGTAAAATGTGGTTTTTGCAAACCATGTCTAGGTGCACATAAATACTTGCTTGTTCGGTACCCAATTTATTGTCTCGTTCTGTGGCGAAAGACGTGATAATTTGTTAATTTATTTATTCATTTGTTTGTTTATTTGGCACATGCAGTGTTGGCACCCCAGTTGACCGTTTTGAGTTATTAACTTGTTTGGATCAATGCTCTGGGGTGGGCACAGAGTTTTATATATGAACTTTCTCTCCCCCCCTCTCTCTCTCTCTCTCTCTCTCTCTCTCTCTCTCTATCTCTCTCCCCCCTCTCTCTCTCTCTCTCTCTCTCTCTCTCTCTCCTTCCATCCCCTCCCTCTCTCTCCCTCTCTCCCTCCCCCCCATCCCTGTCTCTATCTCTCTTTTTTTTCCATGTTATCTTCACTCTTTTCCTGTTTCCCGTCAGTCCATGTTGTCAGCACGTGATAAGATCTTGTTGGAAGTCAAGCCACAGCCACAGATGTTGGCCGCAGTCGGAAGAAGGTGGCAGGAAACCACACTTGAGCGAAGAAGAAGAGGGGGGAAGGGGGAGGGTGGTGGTGGTGAGGGAGTACTGGTGCCAATAGTGGTAGTAGTAGTGGTGGTGAAATTGTAATATTGGTGTGATGGTGATGGTCATAGTGGTGAAAGTTAGGTGTTGATGGTGGCAGTGTTGGTGTTGGAGGTGGTGGCGGTAGTGTTGGTGATGGTAGTGGTGATGATAGTATTGATAGAGTCGGTGGAGGTAGTGGTGGTGGTTGTGGTGATGGTGGTGGTAGTGGTGGTGGCGTTGGTGGTAGTGATGTTGGTAGTGGTAGTGTTGGTAGTGGTAGGGCTTGGGGATCATCAGTATGGGAATCCTTCCCACCTCGGGAGCGGAGGTGGAAGAAAGAGAGGGAGGGAGGGAGGACGAAGGAAGTGTCGAGAGATGGAGAGGAGGTGATGGAGCCTCTTCTCGCGTTGACTACTTTAACCATCAGACCTCTGCGATTCTGGCCAAGGGAAGGAGAAAGAGAGAGAGAGAGAGTGAAGGTACTTGGGTTAAAGCAAGATCCATTCAGATACAGAGGGGGGGGATACTGACTGAAGTAAGATCCATTCAAAGAGAGAGGAAGAGAGAGACAGAGACAGACAGACAGACAGACAGACAGACACTTCGGTTAAAGCAAGATCCATTCAGATACAGATGGGAAGAGGGTAGGGGTATTAAGACTGAAGTAAGATCCATTCGAAAAGAGAGAGAGAGAGAGAAAGAGAGTAAAGGTACTTCGGTTAAAACAAGATCCATTCAGGTACAGAAGAGGGGAGGGGAGGGATACTGACTGAAGTAAGATCCATTCAGAGAGAGAGAGAACATAAGAACATAAGAACATAAGAAATAAAGGAGACTGCAAAAGACCATAAGGCCTACACTAGGCAGCTCCGTATCCATCACCACCTGTCGTCCCCATCCATAAAGTTGTCTAATCGTTTTTTAAAAACAACTGATAGTTTCAGCGCTTACTACGTGGTTACTAAGTTTATTCCATTCATCGACCACCCTATTTGTAAACCAATTCTTGCCTATTACCTTCTTAAATCTAAATTTGTCCAGTTTATACCCATTACTGCGAGTCCTGCCCTGTTGTTTTATTATGATGACCTTGTTTGCATCACCCTTGTTATAGCCTTTGATCCACTTGAACACTTCTATTAGATCACCCCGCACTCTGCGTCTTTCCAGAGAGTGTAAGTTTAGGTGCCTAAGCCTCTCTTCGTAAGGCAAATTACCGAGTCCTTGTATCATTTTGGTCATTCTTCTCTGTACTGATTCTAGTGAATTTATGTCCATTTTGTAGGACGGAGACCAAAACTGTACCGCATAGTCCAGGATGGGTCTAACTATTGCTAGATAGAGTTTAATAATTACCTCTGCACTTCTATTTGTTACCGTCCTAGCAATGAAGCCTAATGCTCTGTTTGCTTTATTTCTGGCGCTAATGCACTGCTTCCTGGTTTTAAGGTCCGGACTCACCAGAACTCCCAAGTCCCTCTCGCACTCAGATTTTTCTAAACACGTGTCATCTAAGTTGTATCTATTTTCGGGGTTGTGTAGCCCTACGTTTAACACGCTACGCTTAGAGAAAATGAAGTTCATTTGCCATTTCACCGACCATGTTAACAGTTTATTAAGATCATCCTGCAGAATCTGGGCGTCTTCTCCTGACCTAATTAGGCGTCCTATTTTAGTGTCGTCCGCAAACTTACTAACATCACTATTTAACCCATCGTCTAAGTCGTTTATATACATAATGAACAATAAGGGACCCAAAACCGAGCCTTGGGGGACCCCGCTAGTAACATTGCCCCACCTAGATTTTATTCCATTTATGGTGACCCGCTGTTTTCTGTTACTAATCCAAGCTCTAATCCATTCTAACACTTTTCCTCCTATGCCATGGGCTTTGATTTTATTTAGTAGTCTCTGGTGTGGCACTTTGTCGAACGCTTTGCTAAAGTCAAGGTAAATAACATCGTAATTTTCATTGTTGTCTGACGCCTTATATACCTTAGTGTAAAAGGATAGAAGATTAGTCACGCATGACTTACCTTTGGAGAAACCATGCTGTGAATCACGAATTAAATTATGCCCTTCAATGTGTTCTCTGAGTCTATTTACTATTATTGATTCAAGCATCTTTCCTATAACCGACGTCAAACTGATTGGCCTGTAGTTGCATATGGTCGATCTATCTCCCTTCTTAAAAACAGGAACAACGTTTGCCTGCCTCCAAGCAGTTGGAACAGAACCAGTGTCTACCGATTTATTGAATATTTCAGTTAACCGGTCGCAGATTTCAAATCTACACTCCTTAAGCATTCTTGGAAAAATTTCGTCCGGACCCGGAGATTTTGTAGCTTTAAGTCTGTCAATCTGCTTGATAACTTCTTCTTTACTAATGCTGATATTAGTTAGGCTATTTTCTTCATCCCCTCTGAAAATCGGATCACAGTCAGGTACTTTATCTAACCTCTCATTAGTAAACACCGATAGAAAATAATTGTTAAACTCCTCACTCATTTTTTCTTCCGATTCTATCATGACATTTTCATCGTTTTTAATTGGTCCTATTCTTTCTTTATTTTTTTGTTCTATAGAGATGAAAGAAACCCTTCGGGTTGGATTTTGCTTGAGAGAGAGAGAGAGACTTGAGTTAAAGCAAGGTCCATTCAGATACAGAGGTGGGGGGGCAGCGGTACTAAGACTGAAGTAAGATCCATTCAAAAAGAGAGAAAGAGAGAGAGAGATAAAGAGAGAAATGAGGGTGTGGGTGGGGTGCTGGATCTTTGGCTGAAGTGACCAGGGTTGGGGAAGCAGGCAAAGCAATCTCGCTCGCTCGCCGAGGAAGTGTAGTGCTCTTGTGTATGATTTTGTGTGTGTGTGCGTGTAAGTATCCTTTGCGCGTGTCTGTGTATCTGTATGTGTGTATTTACCTATTTACCTAGTTGCATCTTAAGGGA
>NC_134782.1:7232658-7245158 GCF_046742065.1 Oratosquilla oratoria
CGCCCACGGGTATCCCTGATACTGAATGAAATTGTTCGGCTTTAGCCAGAACGAAATATGTAAACGTGACAATGGGGCACTGGATTTGTTTTTTTATTTATTAAATTTATTTATTCATTTATTTTTATATTTGTTTTGTTTATTTGTTTATATTTGTTTGTGTATTTATTTTATTTCTATTCATTTGTCCTACGTGACAATGGGTCCCCGGAATTGTTTATTATTATCTATTAAATTTGTTTATTTATTTTACCTATTTATGTATTTGTTTATTCTATTGTCTGTTTTAATTATTTATGTATTTATTTACTTATATATTTTCATTCATTTATTTGTTTTTATTAATCTAACCTTGAGCGACCAGAGGTCCTGCTTAAACTGAGGTTAATCCAAGGTGAGACTTGAGGGCTCACGAAGATGCAGGAGGAGGAATGTACTTGCGTAGGGCAGAGGCAGTTGGGAGTGCGGGGGGGGGGGCGTTGGGGGCAGCGCGCCCAGTTGGCAAGAGACATCTTCAGGTGCTGTGGGTCGCAGAGTAGACGTCCTCGGTCGTATACGGATGGGGAAGGTAGGGGGCGTGGTGTGGGGGGCGGTAGGGTCGTGGTGTTTACTTGTTAGTGGGTTTACGGGACTTGGACCATCCTTAGTAATTATCTTTTTTTTTCAGAATGTCAGTCTTTGAACTGTGAGGCGGCAGCCTTAGTATAAAACGCACACACACACACACACACACACACACACACACACACACACACACACACACACACACACACACACACACACACACACCCCAAAGGCCCTTTCCCCCTTACATATAAGGGGCTGGTCGACTCAAAGCTTACACCCACATCATAAATGAGAACCTCAATCCCGCCACACCGTTCGTGGTCAAAGGCAGTGCAGCGAGGCACAGCTCATCAGTGCCGTAATTGTATGACGGCTGAAATTACTGATTCCAAATGTGTATTTTGTGAAATCGTCCCGCGTTGTTCTCTTGAGCATTGCCGGGTTCACAATGTCCGAGTGTGAATATGTGAAGACCGAATGGACATTATTCCACCTGAGAAAATGGAGAAAAGAAAATGGCCGCACCAACATCTGGGCCACCCGTAATGTGTGACACAATCACCCACTCAAAACGCGTCAAAGGGGGAGGTAGGAAAGGTATTATGTTTTGGATACTATGGTAATTGATGACAGTGGCGACATAGGCGTTGTTGTCGTCGTCATCGTCATCGTCATTTAACTCCCTAACGTCGGTGGATTCCCAAAACTGAATAAAATCGCTGGTGACAGCCATAGAATTACAATAATCGAAGTACTCAACTTCAAACGTGTATGTGGGGCTTCCCTCCTAGCTGAATAAAATCGCCTGACTGCAGCTAGAAAAACATGTGAAGATTGTCTATTGAGGGTGAGCGAGGGTACAGAATTCCCCAAATGGGAGATCATTAACAGAAAAACTATTTGGAATTAATGGATGATTATATGTAAATAACTCTTGAGTCTTTGGAACCGTTTATATTTTATTTATTATTTTTGTCTAGATACAATGATCAGCACACCTGAAATAAATGACGAATGACAAACTTAAAATTGCATAAATATCCCACTACAAACTACAAACTTAGATTACATGTATAATTCCACTAATGTGTAAATAAATGTTGAATAATGGTCAACCAGACGATGAACCAACAGCAGTGCATAAGTATGGGGTACATGAGGAGACAAGTGGAGGACCTGTGGCAATGGGTCTTCCTGTGGGCGGGAGACTCGAATAGAGGAAGGTCCTTCCTGGGAGACAATGAAAGATCACGTTACAAGAACACACACCCTTCACAGGAACTTTCCCGACAGTGCAGTCCATCTGCCATAAGATCAAAGGAGAATATTGACAAAAGAGCACAAGAAAATGGTGATAAAGGAAAAGATGACGTTGGCACGGAGAGGGTGGGGGAGGGGTTGATTGCCGTTGATGTGCTGAGGGGGTGGCCCAGATGTGGGTTGACTTCTCTAAGGTGCTGGTGGAGCCAAGGGAAGGGGTTGGGTGGGGGGGGGAGCTTTGTCTGTGTGTCTTCAAGGCTGGAGCGGCAACACCCGTGAAATGGTGGAAGGTCCACGGCCGGGGAGGGGGGGGGCTTGGCATAGAGGGAGAGGGAGGGGTAAAGGACATGAAGAAGGGGGAGGGACTTGTAGGGAGTAGGGAAAAGGTATGGGACAGGAAGGGTAATTGGGGAGGGGAGGGGGTGTGGGGGAAGGGGCATGAGGAGGGGGAAAGGGTCATGGGGAGAGGGAAAGGGGCATGGAGGAGAGAGGAAGTGGCATGAGAGGAGGGGAAGGGATATGAGGGGAGGAGGGGAAGGGGAAGGAGTATGAGGAGAGAGGAAGAGGCATGAAGGGAGTGGGGAAGGGACATGAGGGAGGGCGAAGGGGCATGGGGAGAGGAAAAGGCATGAGGGGAGTGGGGAAAGGACATGAGGGAGGGCGAAGGGGCATGGGGAGAGGAAGAGGCATGAAGGGAGTGGGGAAGGGAAGGTGGGGAAGAGCATGGGGAGGGAATGGATGAAGTGTCGTATCTTGTTGATCTTTGCATGACGGAATTTTTAATACTGTTCAGCTGAATGAAATCATCTGGCGAGGGTGTTACAGTAAACATTTGTCCATAGATTAACTGAGGGAGTTGTTGATTTAACAAGACTGTTAAACATGAGTCCATAGTAGAGTAATTGGGGTTGTTGTTGTTAATGCCCACAAGTTGTTGTAGATCGAGTTAAATCGCCGTTTGTAAGCGCGATGAACGTAACAGAAATGCACATTGTCCCCAGAGTCACAGTGATGTAATACACTGGAGGATAACTGCGGGTCAGATGTGGACCATGGTAACGGGCCAGTAATGGTAATAACTAGGATCCTAGATTTAGTGGGAACTCGCATATGTTTCGCGTACTTCTTGTTAGATGTTGGTAGTTTAGTGCCGTGTGCTCTATTTTATGTTGGCATACTACAACCCTGTTTCTTCTCTCTTTTCAGGTTTGTGCTAAAAGTTGGAGCAAAATTAAAACTCGGCAAAGACATATAGTAAGTTGAATGTGTTATGCAAATTGAAATGTGCAAGTTGTTTGCAATTTGGACGTATTCTCTATTTTTAGAAAGAAATATATATTTTTTAGAATTTATGTTCTGTGTTATCTAAAAGAAGAAATATACATTTATTTCTTAGGATGTATTTTTGTCTCACACGTCAGCTTTGTGGTGGAGCAGTGAATGGAGACAATTGTTATTAAGAGGAATTATTTTTGTCTGTTGCTGGGACTTGCGGTTGCGTCTGCCTCCGAGGCGTCGGTGTTGACGCCTCGCCTGCTTTCTTTAAGAAAATTCGAGTCTCGTTTCTTTTAGAAAAATAGAGTATCATTTTTTTTTTAAGAAAATTTGAGTCTCGTTTCTTTAAGAAAATTAGTCTCGTTTCTTTAAGAATAGTAGAACCTAGTTTGAAATCGAACCTAGTTTAAAATTCGAATATCGTTTCTTTAAGAAAATCCAAACTTTGTTTATTTAAGAAAAGTGAAATCGTTTCTTTAAGAAAAATTAAACTCGTTTCTTTAACAAAATTCGAACCTCGTTTCTTTACGAAAATTCAAAGATCGTTTCTTTAAAAGAATGAATTTCGTTTCTTTAAGAAAATTCGAACCTAATTTTTGTTACAACAGAATTGGCGTGTGTGTGTGTGTGTTTGTGTGTGTGTGTGTGTGTGTGTGTGTGTGTGTGTGTGTGTGTGTGTGTGTGTGTGTGTGCGTGTGCGTGCGTGAGGGGGTGGGTAGGATAAGGGAGGAATCAAGTCACAAGGGACATCTTAACTACCATGAATGATGATAATCCTTAAACTTGTTTTAAGAGAAAGGCGATTATTTTTGCCTTGTAAAAGCACTTGCGGGTGCCCGCTGACGTGTCGGCGGAGCGGCGTTCGGGGTTGTTGACGTTTTGCTCCATTCAGGAGGCGCGTCGGGGCCCTTGATGGTAATGATATATCTGGGCAGACCGCCCGAGGGCAGCAGCGTGTACCAAGAGAAGGATGAGGAGGAGGAGGAGGAGGAGGAGCTTGTTTGATGTATGGAGGCGAGAATGACTTCACGGCTGGCCCAGCAGCAGCAACAGCAGTGGCTTTGGCTGTGTGCATGTGTACTGTACGCCCTCGTACCCACGTCCCACTCCTCCTCCTTCTCTTCTTCTTTCTCCTCGTCCTCTTCCTCCTCCTCCAATTCCTTCTCGTCCTCCTCCTCCTCCTCGTCCTCCTCGTCCTCCTCGTCATCCTCTTCCTCCTCCAACTCCTCCTCCTCTTCCTCCTCCAACTCCTCCTCCTCTTCCTCCTCCAACTCCTTCTCCAAATCTTCCTTCTCCAAATCATCCTCCTCTTCCCCCTCCAACTCTTACTCCCCTCCTCCTTGTCATCATCCTCGCCGTCGTTTTCGTCGTATCCCCCCCCCTTTATCGTCCTCCTCCTCCTTGTCCATTTCATCCTCCTCTTTGTCCTCCTCGTCCCTCACGTCTTCGTCTTAGTCCTCCCCCTCTTCGTCCTCCTCGTCTACCTCCTCTTAGTCATCCTATGCCTCCTGTTCCTATTACGCCTCCTCGTCCTCCTCCTCCTCCTCCTCCTCTCGGCCTCCGGCCACTCCGTTGTCAACACTCGGGAGAGGATCAAAAAGCCGTTGGATGGGCGGACACCGGGAGCTGGAGAGCGACGTCTATATGCCGAATCGGTAGTCCCTCTCCCTAACACCCACTCTCTCTTTCACTCTCTATCTCTCTCTCACCACTTGCTCTCTCTCTGACTCGTCTCCATTAAAATAAATAAATAGATATTCTGAAATCCAATCTGGATTTATCCTTAAATGTCTCCTTTACCAGCTCTCCTGGATAAAATTTACCTCAAGGATAAAAGCGCTGGTTTCTGTCGATGAAATACCGAAATAATTCACTCTGACTCTCCCTCCTCTCTCTCTCTCTCTCTCTCTCTCTCTCTCTCTCTCTCTCTCTCTCTCTCTCTCTCTCTCTCTCTCTCTCTCTCTCTCTCTCTCTCTCTCTCTCTCTCTCTCTCTCTCTCTCTCTCTCTCTCTCTCTCTCTCTCTCTCTCTCTCTCTCTCTCTCTCTCTCTCTCCTCTTTCTCTCCACACTCTCTGTCTCTGTCTCTCTTACTCTCTTTATTGGATTAGAGAGCAGAATGTTGGGCATAAACACAACTAGACGAGGTTGCCAAATGTCTCCAGAGCGTCAAGTCATCCCCAGCAGACGACGCTGCTCTGACAGGGAGGGTGGGGAGGGGAGGGGAGGGGGTAGGGAGGTAGTGGACAATTTTATTCGTAGGCAAGTCAAAGGACGTGAAATGTTAACTGGTTTGGGTTGGTTTTCGAGGTTGGGGGGATTTAGGGGGATGCGGTTGGGGAAAGGGGGGATTCGAGTTGGGAGTAAATAGAGTATGTCGTTAATTTAGTTAGGGAATTATTATTTAGGGGTTTAGGGAAATCGAGTCGATGTCGTGGTTGATCCCTTTGGTCCCCCCCGGGTGAGGGGTGGGGGTGTGTGGGGGACCCGGTAACTGAATAAAATTGCCAGGCGGCAGCCATAACAGATGCATAGTCGAGATAGGGTGTCGACCTTCTTTGTTTAGATGGGTGGGGACTTATTTCTCCCCCTCCTTGGGTGAATAAAATCACCCGACGACAGTCAGGATGATCGTATGTCTTTTCTTTCCGGAGGTCGATTTAAAAATTGAAGTCCTCTGGAATAAAAAAAAAAAAAAACTGATACCATGACCTCCAGCGCTCGGCCGGAATAAAAGCTTTGAAGTGTGACACTTGGGAGGGAGTGGGTCCACGCGTTGGGAATCGAGTCACGGACCTCAGCAAGGAGGGGGTGGGTGAGGAAGAAGTGGAGTATCTGATGGGGTGGGTGGAGGCGGGTGGACTCCTAGTTGAAGGAGGAAACGTTCGGTCGGGACCCCCTTCAGAGTGGAGTTGCCCCCCTCCCTCCCCCTCCCCCTCTCTTTCCCCCTTAAGGGGTTGAAAACTGGTCACGCCCCCATTCTGTTTCGGGGGGGGGGAAGGATAAGGGGATTAGACTTGGCTACGAATCGAAAGGGACGCTGGTTAAGGCGGTGGCCGTGCGCATGCGCCTGCTGGGTGACGTCATGCACGGTTGGCGGGTGTGCACTGACTCGCCTCCATATTCTCTCTCTCTCTCTCTCTCTCTCTCTCTCTCTCTCTCTGTGTGTGTGTGTGTGTGTGTGTCTTTCTGTGTATGATTCACCATGGACTTGGAGCACGTGTTGGACTCGTGATCGACAGCTATTTCCTCCCGGAAGAGAGCTCAGAGCTCATATATGACCGATCTATGGGTAATGCATCTTACACACACACCCAACTCCCTGCCCACGAAAGTTGGAGTAACGACCCGCAGCGCAGCAACACTGAAATTATTTCAGCCCTGGGCGGGATTCTAACCCGGACCGCCGTAGTGGCAGCCGGGAACTCTACTACTGCACCACGAGTTGTGTGTGTGTGTGTGAGAGAGAGAGAGAGAGAGAGAGAGAGAGAGAGAGGGAGGGAGGGAGGGAGAGGGAGAGACAGAGAGTAAGAGACCGAGTCGGTGTGGTGATTCGTGGGGTGGTCACACGGTCCGCGGGTGACGGGCGTGGACCGTTTGTACCCGGGCGGTGCAGCTGTGCCCCACTGCACAGCCAGGGTACGACCCAACTAACTTCTCTCGCGCTCCCCCTTCCCCTCCCACAAAAAGGCACTTTTAAGGAACCATATTTTGTTTGCTCTATTGTTAATGGTATCATTATTACTTCGTGGTTATTTTGTTATTATTATTATTGTTTTATTGTATCATTTCACAAAATTGTATTCAGGTATGATTATTGTTGTTATTATTATTATTATTATTATTATTATTATTATTATTATTATATTATTTTAACTTAAGTATTATCGTTGCCTTAAACTATATGATTTAAGGAGGTTCCTTTGATTCTTTCTCTCTCTCTCTCTCACTCTCACTCTCACTCTCTCAAAGTTCCTCGGGATTTTTGATGGTGGAGGACGACTTCGAGCTCCTCGATCTCGATTTCCGTTGTTGCGGCGGCGACGGAGGAGGAGGAGAAGGAGGAGCTTTTGAAGGACTCTGCCACAGTTGCATCAGCCGGACGCCCTTCTGCACCCTGCTGCTGCTGCTGGTAACCAAGGCCGCCCACGTGTTGCTCCCACGTGGCGGCGGAGGCGGCGGCGGAGGCGGAGGCGCTGTCGCGTCTGCTGGCTGGCTTCGTAGAGAGAGAGAGAGAGAGAGAGATTGAGATTTTGGCAACTCCGACACAGGCTCTTTCACGAGTCTCTCTCTCTCTCTCTCTCTCTCTCTCTCTCTCTCTCTCTCTCTCTCTCTCTCTCTCTCTCTCTCTCTCTCTCCCTCTCTCTCTCCCTCTCTCCCTCTCCTCTATCTCTTTCCTCTCTTTCCTCTCTCGTCCGGTTTCTTCCTTTTCTCTGATTTTTTTCTTACTTTGTCTCCTTTTCTGTCTTTCCTTTTCTCTCTACTCTCTTCTTCCCTTCTTCCTTTTACTCTCTACACTCATCCTCTCTCCTCCCTCACTTTCTGTCCTTCCCTCTTTCATTTTCCCTTCCCTCTCCTTCCCCTTCCCTCTCCTTCTCCTTCCCTCTCCTTCTCCTTCCCTCTCCTTCCCCTTCCCTCCCTTCCCCTTCCCTCTCGGCCGCAGTGTCAGGTGGCACCCCGCCAACCCATCTGGGCTGGGCGCGATGCGCTGAGGTCAACTGACACTGAATTCAAATCGAGTGATCTGGTCCTTGTCAGCTCGGGTAGAGGGCTGACGGGCGAAGCTGCGCGGGCTGACATGGGTGTTGCAGCTGTTCAAGAAGGCCACAGCTAGTGCTGAAGCTCCCATCTAGTACCGGCAACTGCGTGATCATGAAGTTTGTCTTGGTCCCACGGGATGTCACACATGTTATCGTTTGGGATGTCCGTTCGTGTGTCAGCGACATGTCACGTGACTTGCTCAGGTGGACCCACGAACTGCCCGTTGTGTGCCGTCTGTGGCGAGCCACCTGAAGTTGCCGTCGTCGTTGGCGAACCTGAGGTTGCACAGCTGGTTCTTGTGTCCCTTGGAACGGTGCCAGCTGGTGGACGGAGCTTCTGCGTCCGAGACGCAGATGGTTCCGTGTAGAATGAACTTCACGGAGAGATGTGAGGTCTCAGCTAGTGCTTGGCACAACACCTTGAGTGCCACTTCATGGCACAAAGGTCAGCTGTGTCACAGGCTTCTTCGAGTGCAACCTCCGGAGACACCCTGAGCCTGAGGTTGCTCCCGGTGCTTGTCGGTCATGTGACCCAGCCGAGCCGAGCCGAGCCGAGCCGAAGAATGCTTCTGGTGTGGAAGGGCTCTCGGCTTCCTATACCTTAAGTCGTTCTTTTAGTTGTTATGCTTCTGATTCTGGTTCCTCTGCTTCTGGTTCATCTCGTTCTTCATCTTCTTTTTTTGTATTCTTTTTCTTCTATACGAGATTGTCTATGGTGAGCCATCTAGTATCAATTTCATTTTTTTCACTGTGTGTGTGTGTGTGTGTGTGTGTGTGTGTTTGTTTCAGGAACACGAGACACGTAAGGTCGTGCTTCGAGCTCCGTTAGATAGATTTATTTTACTCTACATTCACATTACAAGCAATTCAAACCAATAGCCAGAACAAGGGAATGAATCAACAAACGTAAAAAACTTAGACCGAGTCACAGCTAAGACTGTAATAATATTCTAGGGATAAATAGAAGAAAAAAATAATAAGGGGTTTATTTCCACTGAGATGACCTGTAATGACCCAGAATTTCCTCCTGGTTGGTCCATTGCTGCCAAGGGAGAGACACCGGGGGCTGAATAAAATCGTCCGGTGGATATTTAAAGTAAGTGAAAAACTGTCGTCTGGTACGCAAGTTTTTTTTAGTCTGCTCCCCTCCTTTTTATTTTCCTTTATCTCCCACGTGCTTCCAGCTTCATTATATATATATATATATATATATATATATATATAGATATATATAAATTTTTTTTAAGGGGGGGGTAGGGCTAGGATTGAGCGTAGAATGCACACATTCGTGTTTTGACTAAAAAAAGTTACTAGACTATGAAAAAAATACCAACTTTTTTCTGAACTAAAAATCAGAACCAGAAATCTTCAAATTGATTTCGCACGAATTTTCCTTTAGATATTTTTCTTTGTCTTTCTTCTTAACATGTGGCTTTCATCAACTTTGTAATTATTATCTCTACAATGGTAAGACGATCTACCGACCCACTAGCCTTACCTCATCTACCATCTACCAACCAACCCTACCTCCATGGCAATCGTCAACCTTCAGGGCAGAGACCTCGCTTTTCCTTATGGCAGAGGAGGAGGAGGAGGAGGAGGAATGCCCCAAGGGCAACCGTGGAAGCCGCCGCCGCCGCCTTGGGGGCAAAAACTCGAGGGAGAGGAACTAAAACAGAGGCGAGGGATAGATGCCCCGATGTGTAATGCATTCAGCAGCCCTGTAGAGGAAAAAGACTCTCTAACCACACAAAGCCTTGATGCCCACTTTTTTAAGGGAGATATTACACACACCATTACACACACACACACACACACACACACACACACACACACACACACACACACGCACACAGATCCATGGTGCACATTACACTGTATAACAATGAAAAAAAAAACGGAAATGAGACTATCCTTTTCTAGAGTTATTTTTTGCGTAGATCACGAATATAACATCCGTTTCTTTCTGTGACCCTCCAGTTCTTCGTAAATAGCAGTGCCCGCAATGTCTATCTGAACGGTATTTTTTGTTGCTTTTACCATTTATATAATTTTTCACATAGCTATGTGTTTTTTTTTCTTAACAGGATACAGAGTTAAGATGCCTAGAGAATGCAATAATTCGCCAGACAAGTTTTGTTATATATGTGGATCAGTTACATTAAGGCAATACAAGAGACAGTTGACTCAACGTGTAAAGAAACTTTATGAGCTGTACTTTGGATGTAAAGTGGGTGACCAGGACAAAAGCTGGGCACCTCACATATGTTGTGTCAGGTGTACAATCTGGAGGGAGCCAAAGGACCACTCAACAGATTGCTACTTCTGCTTAACGGATATTAAAGGTGGGTGTTCAGTGTTTATTTTTTACTGTTTTTATATATATTTTCAAGAGATGTATCAATAAAAAAGATCGAAATACATAATAAGTTGCACTTCCACTATTTTTGCACGTGATCACAACCAATAGTATCCATTTTTAGTCTGATTTTATTTTATTTTCCTGCAGGTCGCAACAGAAAAGGCAAGAAATCTATCGTGTATCCAGATCTTCAGTCTGCTATTCGCCCAGTTCTACATTCAAGTGATATTCCTGTACCACAGCCGCCCTCTGAACTACCAAGCGATGACACGAGCAACTCAGACGATTCAGAATCTCAAGATGCAACGTATACGACACAACTTGAATCTGATAAGAAACCACACCTCATCACCCAACCAGAACTCAATGATCTAGTTCGTGATCTAACACTTACTAAGCAACAGAGTGAACTCCTGGCCTCACGTTTGCAACAATGGCACCTGTTGGATGAAGAAGCTCGAATTACAGTATTTAGGAAGCGTTCTGCAAATCTACAGGATTTCTTCACTTTGGAAAACAACTTGACTTATTGTAATGATATCAGAGGCCTATTCAGTGCCCTTGAGCTGTCCTATGAACCCAATGAGTGGAGGCTATTCATAGATGGATCCCTTTACAGTATAAAAGCAGTTCTGTTGCACATTGGAAACACCATGCCTTCAGTTCCAGTTGCTTACTCAGTCATTTTAAGAGAGACATATGAGAACCTTGCTTTTATTCTAGACCGCATAAGTTACAAAGAGCATGAGTGGTTAATTTGTGCAGACTTGAAAGTAGTAGCCATACTTAATGGGCTACAAACTGGATACACCAAATTTATGTGCTTTCTTTGCAAGTGGGACAGTAGGGCCAGATCAGAACATTATATACGCTCAGAATGGCCATCTCGGGAATCTATGACGCTTGGATGCCATAATGTAATTCATGAGCCACTAGTTAAGAATGAGAAAATCATTTTGCCACCACTGCATATAAAACTAGGCCTAATGAAGCAATTTACCAAAGCACTGCAACATAACAAGTCATTTTTTCTAGTATCTCAAAGGGATCTTCCCTAAAATTAGTGATGCCAAGATTAAAGAGGGTATATTTGTAGGCCCTCAGTTTCGCAAGCTTATAAATGATGAGGACTTTGAGGCGACAATGGATGAACCTGAGCTAGCGGCCTGGCATGCATTCAAAGATGTATGCAAAGGGCTTCTGGGAAAGCACCAAGAGTCCCAGCGAGAGCGTAAAGTGGAGAGGCTAATCAAATGCTACCAAGATCTCGGATGCAATATGTCACTGAAGATACACTTTCTTCATTCTCATCTGTCCTTCTTCCCAGTGAATGCAGCAGATGTGAGTGATGAACATGGAGAGAGGTTCCATCAAGATATAGCGTCAATGGAAAACAGGTACAAGGGAAAATGGAGCCCTGCTATGCTGGCTGACTTCTGTTGGAACCTGAAGCGTGACACGCCTGAGACGTCTTATAAAAGAAGAAGTAAATAATAGATTGTAGGTTAATACATCATATAAAGCTAACAAACATGCCGATTCATTATATATTAATTAAATAAATACAATGAAGACATTTAATCTGACTTTGGGAGCAAAATACATTTATGGAACCTTGGAAATCTCTATTAATTGCATAATTATTAAAACAGCGATTTACAAAAAATTGTGACGTGGCATGAAATTTTTGTTATCAAATTTGAATTCAGCACACTGAACTTCATAATAAAACGCACATGAGAACTATGTTTTTTTCTTAATCCTGAAATTTGTTGTACAGTGTTATTAACTCGATTCAGTGTAGTCCTAACATTAGCTTAAACTGTACATTCTCACTGGATCACTGTTAACTCCCGTAAACCAATTGTTATAATTATCATCATAATTATTATTATATTGTTATTGTTACACGCGCACACACACACACACACACACACACACACACACACACACACACACAACCTCGTGGCGCAATAGTTAGAGTTCTCACCTGCCATTACGGTGGTCCAGATTCGAATCCCGCCCAGGGCTGAAACAATTTCAGTATTGCTGCGCTGCTGGTTGTTACTCCAGCTCTCGTGGGCGGGAAGTTGTGTGTGTGTGTGCAAGGTCACAGTATTACCCATAGATCGGTCATACGAGCTCTGAGCTCTCATCCGAGAGATTAATAACTGTCGATCACGAGTACAACACGTGAATCGCACACTCACGCACAGAATCATTTTATCTCTGAAGAAAAAACTTGTGAAGTGAGTATTTTGCTTTAGAGGTTGAAATGA
>NC_134782.1:7250158-7260158 GCF_046742065.1 Oratosquilla oratoria
TATTCAACTGAGAGACGAGCCCTCTCCTTCCTTGTCCTCCCCTTTCTCTCCACTTCCTTCCCTTCCACTTCGTACCCCTTCCACTTCCTTCCCTTCCACTTCCCTCCCTTCCACTTCCTTCCCTTCCACTTCGTACCCTTTCCACCTCCTTCCCTTCCACTTCGTACCCCTCTTTCCCCTCTTCTCCCTATTTTCACCCTTCATACTCCTCCACCTCCACCTTTCTTTCCTCTTTCTCTCCCCCCAAGTGGGTCTCCCCCCCCCGCCTTCTCCTCCCCGACCCTGAACCCTAATCGATCACTGACATAGTACCACTGACCACCCCTGACCACATTAGGCCACCCTAGACCACCCTAAACTACACCCCAGACCACACCCAGCCCACCCAAAACACTCCAGACCACATCATACCATTTTAGAATTCTCAGACCACCCCAGGCCACTTTCAGACCAATCCACGCCACTTCCAGACCACCATAGGCCAATTTCAGACCATCCCAGTTCATCTATTCCAGACCAGCTCCAAAGCTACGCGACCCCCTTTCTAATGTAGACCTCGATCCCAGCACTGGCCTCGTCCCTTATCCCTTAGTGTTACGACTTCCTCTGGTTGATGGCTTGAGCCCCGATCGCCCGTGTTTTGCATCTGTCCGACTTCCGTGGTTGGAAATGCTCCTTCATCCTCAGCTAAATGCTCCGGTAGGCCTCGCTGCTTCCATTGTCTCGCACTTCTCCTCCTCCTCCTCCTCCTCCTCCTCCTCCGCGTCCTTTCCCTCCTCATACATCTCTTACATCTCTTTCTCTTCCTTTTCTTCCTCCTCCATCTCCTCCTCCTCCCAAGGTTGCGGAACAAACCGTAAGAAGAGCGCTTAAGTGAACTAAATTTGTATAGTCTCAAAACGTAGGATTTGGAAAAATATTTCAAAATAGACCCTTCCACCGCAACTAGGAATAATGGATGCAAGATTGTAGAAAAACGATTTCAAATAGACGTGTTGTTAATATATGGAATGGTCTACCATCAAACGTGAATGGTTGTTCCACTGTAGGGGTATTTAAAAAGCGTCTCTACATTTACTTAGCTACAAATCCCCGACTAGAATAATTTAATTCTAGGTAGATTAAAAAAAGAATTAATGAAAGGTTATGTACAAGAACAGCCTTGTAAAGTCCAATAGGCCTGTTGCTGCTCGTTTGTCCTCCATGTAACTCCTCCTCCTCCTTCTCCTACCTTTTCTTCCCTTCCTCCTCTTCCTCTTTCTCCTTTCCTTCGATTCCTCCTTTCCTTTCCTTTCATTCCTCCTCTTTCTCCTCCTTCACTTCCTCCTCTTTCTCCTCCTTCTCTTCCTCCTCTTTCTCCTCCTTCCCTTCCTCCTCTTCCTCGTCCTCTTCCTCCTCCTCCTTTCCCTCCATTCCTCCACTTTCTCCTCTTTTTCTTCCCTTCCTCCTCCTCCTTTTCTTCCCTTCCTCCTCTTCCTCCTCCTCTTTTCCTTCCATTCTTCCTCTCCCTCCTCCTTTTCTTCCCTTTCTCCTCTTCCTCTTCCCTTCCCCCACCTCCTCCTCCTCCTCCTCCTTTCCTTCCACTCCTCTTCTTCCTCCTCCTTTTCTTCCCTTCCTCTTCCTCCTCCTTTTCTTCCCTTCCTCCTTTTCTTCCCTTCCTCCTCTTCCTCCTCCTCTTTTCCTTCCATTCCTCCTCTTCCTCCTTTTCTTCTCTTTCTCTTCTTCTTCCCATCCCCCACCTCCTCCTCCTCCTTTCCTTACATTCCTCCTCTTCCTCCTCATTTTCATACCTTCCTCTTCTTCTGCCCTTCCCCTCCTCCTCCTCTTCCTCCTCTCCGTTTCACCCCCGCCAGCTCCGGCCTCTGCTTTAGTAATCGGTAATCATAACGCGCGCTGGCCCCCCCTCTCCCCCCTCTTCCCCCTGTTCCCCCCATTGGCCCTAACTTCTTGCTTAACCACGGCCACTTCCTGCTTCCTAACTTGCTCCATTTGGTGATCGTAGACAACCCCCCTTCCCCCGGTTCCCCCCTCCCCCCTCCCCGCGCCTCTTCCTGCTCCCCATCTGGGATGGAGGGTGTTCCCTCGTTCGTACCTCTCATTGAACTACATTCTCTCTCTCTCTCTCTCTCTCTCTCTCTCTCTCTCTCTCTCTCTCTCTCCTCTCTTTTCTCTCTCTCCTCTTTTCTCTCTCTCCCCTTCCTTCCTTCCTTCCCATACCTCTTCCCTTTCTTCTCATATCTCCCTTCCCCACATCTCCCACTTTTTCTCCCCATATCTCTCCCTTTATCTCCCCACACCACCCCTCTCCGCACCCTTTACATCTCTCTCTCTCTCTCTCTCTCTCTCTCTCTCTCTCTCTCTCTCTCCTCTCTTTTCTCTCTCTCCCCTTCCTTCCTTCCTTCCCATACCTCTTCCCTTTCTTCTCATATCTCCCTTCCCCACATCTCCCACTTTTTCTCCCCATATCTCTCCCTTTATCTCCCCACACCACCCCTCTCCGCACCCTTCGCCCCCACACCACCCGTCTCCCCACACCTCTTCTCTCTCACCCTCCTTCCCCCCACCCCCAGCCGGTCCCCAAACTTCCCATTTCCCTGGACGTATTTTCTCCTTGGAGAGGAAGCGAGGACCCCGAGGGTGGGGGGCGGGGTGGGGTGAGCATGGCCGTGGGTATCGTTTTCATCGACTTGAAGAAGGCCTTTGACAAGTTCTTGCATCCAACTCTGCTCCCGGTTCGAAAGGAAGAAGACAAAAGAAACTGTGAATGTTGGCCTTGTTTTTATTATTTCATTTTTATTGTCATATTTTATTGGCATTGTTGTAATTATTATATTTCATTATTATTATATTGTATTAGTACTGTAATGATTATATTATCATTAGTGTCATTATTGTTATTATTATCAGTATAATTATTATTATTGGTATGATTATTATTATGCCTCGATTTCTCGAGGCATAATGATAATATAATGCTTGCTTAAACCATGCCTTTTGATTTTGGCTACCTCCCTGATAAGGGGAAAAAAGCCCTTGGTATATAGTTGTTATTATTATTGTTATTGTTATTATTATTGGTATAATGATAATGTAGTAGTAGTAGCAGTTATAACAATGATAGTAATGATAATAAAATAAATATAAATAAATAATTAAGTAAATAGATAAATAGATAAAAAAAATACCACCACCATCTCTAGGAAGGGATGGTAACCGTGGAAGATTTGGTGTCTATTCTTAAATGGAGGCAGAGTAGGGCAGATAAGTCCTTCAAAGCTTCGCTTGCATGTATCGATTTAAAGAACTGTATTATATCTTTGTAATTGGAAATAACGTGTCTACGCGCGCGCGCGCACACACACACACACACACACACACACACACACACACACACACACACACACACACACACACACGCACGCACGCACGCACAATTTTTTTTCTTGATGCTATAGATACTGAGGCATACCAGGAACTGTTGAGGATTTTTTTTTCCTCTCGACTTGATTTAACTCTTCAATGGCTTCCCTTTGTCTGGGTTATCCAGAGCCACGTAATAATTGCTACACTTGAAAGAAAAATGTCTGCTGTTTTTCAGAAGCCATCGCTATTTGTGTCATGTTATTGCTTATAAGGTCTGGGGGACCTTTTCCTGAATAAAATCGCCTAGCGACAGCCAGAATGAAATAGTAAATCGTCAGCTAGCAGTGAAAATTGTTCTTGTCACATCACTATCATCATCATCCTATATTTGTCATTATTAGATATTTTGAATTTTATACAACAGGGACAGTCATCGACTGCGTGTTTTCCCATAATGGGGAAATCTGAATTAATTATTTGTCGTTAAACAGAGGGATTTAATTTATTTTGTAATACAGATAATGATCCATGTTGTAATTGATCGAAAATTGGTCGGTTTATATAATATATATATATATATATAATATATATATATATATATATATATATATATAAATATTTTCGTAAGTGGTTTTTGTTTCAATAGCATTTTGTCATGGAACTCCAGGATTCGTTTGTTTTATTTATTTGCTTTGTCATAATGTACCAACACTTATTTATTCATTCATTTATTTATTTATATCTTTACTCTTTTTCTGCATTACGTATCTAGAGTAGATTCGAGACGAACCAGCAATGGCTCGAACCATCTGTGACTCAAACCAGCTGTGGCCAGAAGGTTTCTAGTGAACAGGATAGTGTAGCGTTGGACAACACAGTTAAGTTGACCACTAGGTTTTAGCGGGTTGACTGAATGAGGGTTTTTAACCCGTGAAGACCCGAAATGGTTTAGCGTTGGATAACAGTTAAGTTGATCACTAGGCTTAACTGGGTTTTTAACCCGTAAAGACCCAGTGTGGTTTAGCGTTGGACAACACAGTTAAGTTGATCTCATTAGCCTGTTGACTGAATAAGGGTCTCACTCAGGTTGAATAAAATCGTCTGGCGACAGCCTTAATGGAACCATCAAGGTGGCCTCGGGATTGAACCAGATTCCCTGTATAACTGGATGACTTTGTTTCTGTTATTCAATTTGTTGTGCTGACAATACAGTATATTGTATTCAGAATTACATTCACAGTGTGTTGTATTGAGACTGCAATATGACTGATTGCTCAGATGTTCACTGTCATTTTGATATAAAGAAGAAATATAGTGTATATATATATTATATATATATATATATATATATATATATATATATATATATATATATATATATATATATATTCAACCACAAACCACTTTTAATTCCATGCCATCGCAGTCGAAACTGAAGAATCGCTCGATGGAGGCATCCGTTGGAAATTGAAACGTGGACGAGCCGAGGATTCGAACCCAGCTAACCCGTAACAAAGTTACAGTGACTTAAACCAATACGCTCTCTTGATAGCGTATTGGTTTAGGTCACTGTAACTTTGTTACGGGTTAGCTGGGTTCGAATCCTCGGCTCGTCCACGTTTCAATTTCCAACGGATGCCTCCATCGAGCGATTCTTCAGTGTCGACTGCGATGGCATGGAATTAAAAGTGATTTGTGGTTGAAAAAATATATTAATTGATCCCTGGGAACCATGCAGTGTATATGTATATATATATATATATATATATATATATATATATATATATATATATATATATATATATATATGTGTGTGTGTGTGTGTGTGTTGGAGTACACAAAGAAATCTGGCGTATTGAAGCCATCCAAGAAAAGACTGTCGTCCCTGGCTGTCCCAACAAGGGATTGGAGAGTAAAAAGGGTAACCAAGGGGGTAGGGAAGGGGAGGAGAGGGACGGAAGGGAGAGGGAGAGAGAGAGAGAGAGAGAGAGAGAGAGAGAGAGAGAGAGAGTGCGGGAGGAGGGAGGGAGGGATGGAGGGGGGGAGTGGGCTTGATCGCCAGTTTGTGCTCTGTCTGTGTCGGTATCCGCCTTTCTGTCTGTCTCTTTATCGGTATATGTATGTGTGTGATTCACCATTGTCATGAATCACGTGTTGGACTCTATTCGATACTCCTGGATGAGAGCTTGGAGCTTATATTTGGCCTGATTTATGCGTAATATTGTCTTCACACACACACACACACACACACACACACACACACACACACACACACACACACACACACACACACACACACACACACACACACACACACACACACACACACACACACACACACACACACACACACACACACACACAGAAAGAGAGAGAGATCGGGAATAAGCTTTCATCTGGGAGGGTAATTATTGTCGATTACGAGTCCAACACGTAATCTAAGACCATGGAGGTATCACACACCAACTCCTTGCCCACCAGAGCTGGAATGCCGCTTTTGTGTGCGCCTTTTCTAGATACTTCTTAAAAAAAATATCCATACAAATTATGATTTGCTTTGCTTTGGTCAGCGGCAGACGATTTTATTCAGGCTCCGAGCCGTTCCCGGGTTTAAGATGTCCGTCCAGTCAGGCGAGGCATTTGGTGGCTCGAAGGAGCCAATCAGTGGTCAAGAGGAGTCTGGTAGGCGGAGCCTCATTTGAATATAAATGGTAGACGAGCTGCATTAGCCTCCATACAAGGTAGTCCACGCCCATACACAGTATATATATATAAAGGTGACAGCAGTGTATGGGTGGACTGGAGAGTGATGTATATAGGAGAGTACAAGGGATGGCCGGGGTAGGGGGAGCGGTCGTAGTGGGCCACAGTTCGTTTATATTGATCTTATTTTTATTCATTTTTATTATTATTATTATTATTATCTTATTTTATAAAAAAAAAATTCAGTCCTTTTGGACAAAATTGCACCGAAGGGGTGGAGTCGTACTGCTGGTGGAGATTAGTTTCCGATCCTGAAAAAAAAAATTCTCTCTCCTCTCTCTCTCTCTTCTCTTTCTCTCTCTCTCTCTCTCTCTCTCTCTCTCTCTCTCTCTCTCTCTCTCTCTCTCTCTCTCTCTCTCTCTCTCTCTCTCTCTCTCTCTCTCTCTCCCTCCTTCATTCCATCTCTTTCACTCACTTTCTCTTCCTCTCCTCTCCATCTCTCTTTCCACCCCTTCACCCACTCGTTCTCTTTCCCTCTCTTTACCACTCTCGTCCCGTTTCCTCTCTCCCTTTCCTTCCCTCCCCTCCCCTCCCCTCCCCTCTCCCTCTCTCCCCTCCCTCTCTCCCCTCCCCCTCCCCCTCTCTCCCCTCCCCTCTCCTTCTCTCCCCTCCCCTCTCCCTCTCTCCCCTCCCCTCTCCCTCTCTCCCCTCCCCTCTCCCTCTCTCCCCTCCCCTCTCCCTCTCTCCCCTCCCCTCCCCTCTCTCCCCTCCCCTCTCCCTCTCTCCCCTCCCCTCTCCCTCTCTCCCCTCCCTTCCCTCTCCCTCTCTCCCCTCCCTTTCCTTCCCTTCCCTGCCTTCCCTCCCTTTCCTTTCCTTCCCTGCCTCCCCTCCCTTTCCTTTCCTTCCCTGCCTCCCCTCCCTTTCCCTCCCCTCCCCTTCCCTCCCTTCCCTTCCCTCCACTCCCTTCCCTCTTCCTCCCCTCTCCCTCCCTTTCCTCCCCTCTCCCTCCCTTTCCTTCCCTTCCCTCTCTTCCCTCTCCCTCCCTTTCCTTCCCTTCCCTCTCTTCCCTCTCCCTCCCTTCCCTCTCCCTCCCTTCCCTCTCCCTCCCTTCCCTCTCCCTCCCTTCCCTCTCCCTCCCTTCCTTCTCCCTCCCTTCCCTTCCCTTCCCTCTCCCTCCTTTCCCTCTCCCTCCCCTCCCTACCCTCTCCCTCCCTTTCCTTCCCTTCCCTCCCTTTCCTTCCCTCCCCTTCCTTCCCTTCCCTCCCCTTCCTTCCCTTCCCTATATCTTCCCTTCCCACCTTCCCTCCCCTCCCCCTCCCTTTCCCTTCCCTCCCCTCCCCCTCCCTTTCCCTTCCCTCCTCCCTCCCCTCTCCCTCCCTTTCCTTCCCTTCCCTTCCCTCCCCTTCCTTCCCTCCCTCCCCTCTCCCTCCCTTTCTTTCCCTTCCCTCTCCCTCCCTTTCCTTCCCTTTCCCTTTCTTTCCCTCCTTCCACTCTTAGTTTTCCTTCCACTCCCTCTCTTTCCTCCCCTCTGCGTCCCTCCTCCTCACCCTTCCCCCTCCTGTCCCCAAAGTAGGTAACTACTTCGAGGAGTTTCTGTGGTTACACCTGTCACCTGACCCTCGGTCGTCTTGGAACAACAAACTCTTATTGAATTCGACCTAAGACGAGGTGGGGGGGGGGAGGTCTCTCACCTCCCCCCAGAATGCCTTGCGGGGTCTGCTCCCCGACCCTTCGCCGGGGTTGGGGGGGAGGGGGGAATGGGTTGGGGGGTAACCGAAGTGAAGGTACAACTTGTAAACAAAAACACCGAAGTTTATGGTACTACAGCAGGGAGTACCTAGGTCGTGCCTCTTGACAGACGGCGAATCTTTCACAACAGGAAAAATAAGTAAACAAATGAACAAAGAAAAAGAAACCTAATAAAAACGGACGATGGGTGACCTTTAGGCCTATGACAAAGCCTGAAGGGAAAACAAAGGGATAGGGTCGTATACAATAAGCAATGTACTTGGTTATTGTTGTTGTTGTTCTTCTTCTTTATCTGCTTGCTGTGTCATTGAGTAAATCCCAGAGCTCGTGGGGACACCGACAAGCAGCCTCTCGGGGCTCCAGTCAGAATTCCTCCACCCCATGTATGTTATGTTTGTGCCTGTGTGTTCTCCCAGTGTTACGTAGACTATGAAAGAGGTGTATGACCATTACAGTGCAGTCTGTGAAGGTATGCGTGATTTTATATGGAGCATAGTAGCACAGTGTGTATGTGGTGTCTGTTGTATTCATTTTGTCTATATATTAAAGAAAATACAAAAAAAAGGAAAAAAAATTAAACCTAAATGCCTTATACCACAAAACAGAAAAAAGAAAGAAAAAAAAATCAGCGTGCAAGAGAGATGGCGTGCACACTGGTTGTCCACTACTAAACCTCTTGCCAGCCCACACGTCGTCCATCTGGCTCAGCTAACTCGGTTCCCGGGCCATAAACTAGCCAGCCGCCTGACGACGACTGGCGGGACCCGCGACGGCACCGGCGGGCGGGTGGGCAGCGCCGAGGGAGCTCTACTCTTCTCCTTTCTTCTTCTTCTCCCTGGGAGGATCCTCGGAAGGGCAATTGCCTCATATCCTCCTCCTCCTCTTCTTCCTCCTCTTCTTCCTTCTCTTCTTCCTTCTCTTCCTCATTTTCCTCCTCTTCCTCATTTTCCTCCTCTTCCTCATTTTCCTTCTCTTCCTCATTTTCCTCCTCCTCTTCCTCCTCCTCCTCTTCCTCCTCCTTCAACCCCCGCTTCTTCCTCCTTCAACCTCCTCCTTTTCCTCCTTCAACCTTCTCTTCTCCCTCCTTCAACCTCCTCTTCTTCCTCCTTCAACCTCCTCTTCTCCCTCCTTCAACCTCCTCTTCTTCCTCCCCCTCGTCCTCCTCTTCATTTTCGCCCTCTTCCTTCTCGTTCTCCTCCTCGTCCTCCTCGTCCTCCTTAACCTCTTCTTCCTTCTTCCTCCTCCCCCTCCTCCTCTTCCTCTTTTTATTGTCTTTTTCTTTTAATTCGAAGTTCATGGAGCGTTTCCCTCGAGTTCAGCGAGCCGTCAAGTACTATAAAGTCTCCGGTTTGCAAATGAGAATGACTCGGCTGGATCCCCCGCCAGTGGAAGGGAGGAGGACGAGGGGGAAGGGGGGAGGGGGAGGGGTAGAAGGAAATTAGAGAAGAAATATTTTGTTTATTTAATTTTATTTATTTATTTGCTCGTTTATTGTTTGTTTATTGATTTATTTTATATATTTTATTTTTTTCAGAGACTATCACACCAAGGAAGGGTTATTGTAGAAATTCAAATTGATCAGATTTCTTTTTTTGAGTTGAGACTCTGGTCCGTAGAGGTGTCACCAAGTTCCCTAAAATAGGGTTTGTATAAAACTTGTGCAGTCGATACTTCAGATAAGGCTAGAGAGGAGGAGAAAGGAGGGGAGAGGGAAGATAGAGGAAAGGAGAGGGAAGAGAGAGGAGAGGAGAGGAGAGGGAAGATGGAGGAGAGGAGATGAGAGGGAAGATGGAGGAGAGGAGAGGGAAGATAGAGGAGAAGGGAGGAGAGGAGAGGGAAGATAGAGGAGAGGAGAGGGAAGATGGAGGAGAGGAGAGGGAAGATGGAGAAGAGGAGAGGGAAGAGAGAGGAGAAGGGAGAGGGTGAGGGGAGAAGGGAGAGGGTGAGGGGAGAGGAGAGGGAGGAGAGGGGAAGGAGTGAGGAGAGAGGAGAGTAGAAGGGAGGAGAGGGAAGATGGAGGAGAGGAGAGGGAAGATGGAGGAGAGGAGATGAGAGGGAAGATGGAGGAGAGGAGAGGGAAGATAGAGGAGAGGGAAGATAGAGGAGAAGGGAGGAGAGGAGAGGGAAGATGGAGGAGAGGAGAGGGAAGATGGAGGAGAGGAGAGGGAAGATGGAGAAGAGGAGA